>NW_028143446.1:0-91586 GCF_977018435.1 Lepisma saccharinum | reverse complement strand
TGGACAGTCAGATTCAAAATGTCGTACCCCATCTTATGATGAACCTTAAAGTGGCGAGTTTTATGGAAACTTCTTGCGCGCAAGAAACATACAGAACACGGCGTTTAACTCCCGCGCCGCAGTATGCTAACCGTACAACATTGCACTCTTGCCATTGGCTGGTCGCCACGCACACCCTCTGCGTGGCTCCGCCCGATATCGCTTCTAAAACCGTGCGTCGTACGGCGTACGCTTTTAGAAGGAACATGAGTTCAGCCAATACGCTGCCAACGCTCTTGCGCTGTTGTCAAACCAACTGCTAGCGGAAAGGGAACACAGAGAATTCGTTGTGTCTATATTCAACTTTTTATATATAATGCATACTTGATATTTGAGTACAATGAAATATAGTGAAGAATTCTACACAGGATTATATCATATCACTGCAGCATATAAGAGAAACTCGTACGTGAAAGAAGTTTAATGGAATTTATTATAGAGGAACTGCAAGGTCATCATTATCATCGCTCGTTTCTGTTTTCTGGCATGTTTCCCAAGAGATTTGAATAGGGGGGGGGGTCACCGATTTCTGTGGTAGATACTTTACCCTGTTTTATATTACGCAACACAGTAAAAACAAATACACCACACGCATTAGCCGTAAGTTCTCGACTATGAGAAAACACTGTTTCAACACGCACTTCTTCCGACGCCAATTCATTGAAGTAAGAATATACCTTAAAAGTAATATTTTACCCTCGGTGCCTGTACTACTGGTACTACGTTTCGAGAGCAACGTTATTAAATTGATTTGATTTGTATTACTTTGCTTTTCTGTCACTTTTGGCTAATTGCGAAAATGGGAATGAGTGATGATATAATGAAATTGATGAATGGACATTCATAAACATCCATGTCCAGAACGGGATTCGAACCCGGGACCCCTGGCGTCGTATCGCGATATGGTAACCACTGCACCATAGGGGCCGACGCGACATTATTTAATAACACTCATGGAACACAAACTATTGCACAACTATCGAACATAATGGATGTATTACACAGCGCGCTACGACACCAGCGTTCTCGGGTTCGAATCCCGGCCCGGGCATAGGTGTTCCCTTCATCATATCACCACCCATCCTCATCTTCGCGATTAGCCAAAAGTGGCAGAAAAACGAAGTAAAATAAATCGAATCAATAAGGGCTGTATTGAATCCTCTCACAACTGTTCTTTGTGGCGTACGAGTATAATTATCTTACACCGCACTTGTTAGGAAAACGCTGAACTCAAACTGACTTAACTGACTCGCAACGTTCGTGAACGCCCACAACAATAAAGGGTCATTGTGTATATTCAACCGAATTTGACACCCATAGCTTTACCAAGACACAACTCAGCGGGGTCAACACGGTGGCAAGGAAAAAACAACAGACGGAACACGGATGGAAAACGAAAGGGTCATTGTGTGTGTGTGTGTAGAGACGTGTTGTTTCCCGTGTTTCTTCGAGAAGCGATAATTCCGGCTGTAGGCGACGGAAATTCATGGGACTTGGACAGTCAGATTCAAAATGTCGTACCCCATCTTATGATGAACCTTAAAGTGGCGAGTTTTATGGAAACTTCTTGCGCGCAAGAAACATACAGAACACGGCGTTTAACTCCCGCGCCGCAGTATGCTAACCGTACAACATTGCACTCTTGCCATTGGCTGGTCGCCACGCACACCCTCTGCGTGGCTCCGCCCGATATCGCTTCTAAAACCGTGCGTCGTACGGCGTACGCTTTTAGAAGGAACATGAGTTCAGCCAATACGCTGCCAACGCTCTTGCGCTGTTGTCAAACCAACTGCTAGCGGAAAGGGAACACAGAGAATTCGTTGTGTCTATATTCAACTTTTTATATATAATGCATACTTGATATTTGAGTACAATGAAATATAGTGAAGAATTCTACACAGGATTATATCATATCACTGCAGCATATAAGAGAAACTCGTACGTGAAAGAAGTTTAATGGAATTTATTATAGAGGAACTGCAAGGTCATCATTATCATCGCTCGTTTCTGTTTTCTGGCATGTTTCCCAAGAGATTTGAATAGGGGGGGGGGGGGTCACCGATTTCTGTGGTAGATACTTTACCCTGTTTTATATTACGCAACACAGTAAAAACAAATACACCACACGCATTAGCCGTAAGTTCTCGACTATGAGAAAACACTGTTTCAACACGCACTTCTTCCGACGCCAATTCATTGAAGTAAGAATATACCTTAAAAGTAATATTTTACCCTCGGTGCCTGTACTACTGGTACTACGTTTCGAGAGCAACGTTATTAAATTGATTTGATTTGTATTACTTTGCTTTTCTGTCACTTTTGGCTAATTGCGAAAATGGGAATGAGTGATGATATAATGAAATTGATGAATGGACATTCATAAACATCCATGTCCAGAACGGGATTCGAACCCGGGACCCCTGGCGTCGTATCGCGATATGGTAACCACTGCACCATAGGGGCCGACGCGACATTATTTAATAACACTCATGGAACACAAACTATTGCACAACTATCGAACATAATGGATGTATCAGAGGCGAAGATATAGTACAAGCAATGCAAGCACTGCTTGCATAATTCGAATATCATTTAATGTACTTAATGTTCTAACCGTATTTAGTTTCCATCGCACTCGATTTCGCGAAAAAATGCGGCCGCAAATTCCCCCAGCAGTTCTGTAGCAAGCACCAGCCTCAATGCTTGCAGCCGTTCTGCGGGAAAATAAGGCCTCCGAAGGAGTCACATGGCGAAGCGTGAAATTCTGGTGGAACCCGTCCACAAAGCTTCTACAAAAAGCTGTGCTTTCCGAGCTTGCGTGATTCCCGAAAATAGCCGAGTTCAACCGAAAGCAGAAGGATTCATCTATGGGTACGTTGCCAGCAAAAACTAGTAACGAATATTTGTCTTCATGAACACGTAAACAAGATCGCAAATATAATAATAATTGTTAGTCATAAAATAACTAAAAGAAGTTATTATCACTGTTCTAAATTCCATATATATCATATTATATTACAAATTATTTTAGATTTCGCGAAATGTAAAACGCGTAAAAAAAGTTGACATTGGGAGTTGGGGCAGTGGAATTTCTGCACGCCCGTGAAGAGTTTTCTCAGGGAGGGAGGGAAGATTGGACGGACCTTGGTCCTGCACCCTGCTTCCTGGTCGGTCCAGCTCAAATTATTCCAGAAGTGTTGACCGCTACCAGTGTTTGCAACTGCCAAATTATTTACGCAGTAATTCAAGTGAGCTCTTTCACAAATTTTACAATCAATAAATTGACTGCTTTTGAATAAAACTTGGGGTGAAAATAAAGCTATCTGAGAAAGAACTATCTACTGATATTTGTACATGGCATAGAAGTAAATCGTATACATTCTGCATATTATGAGCACAAGAATATGTTTTAATGGTTGATTGATTGATTTGTTGTTTTAAGTCCACTTTATGCACAGTAAGGCTAATCGGGACTGGACCTACAGTTTAAAATGGGATCTGAAACACTTGTGCCTCCACCGGGTATCGAACCCGGAACCCCTTGATTGCAAGGCGACGACACTACCACTGCGCCATCGGGGAGGCCCGAATATGTTTTAAGTTCTATTATTATGACGCAAATGGTGTTCCCAGGGTCTTTTTACGGTCCCCATTTTGTCATATTTTCCTTCCTTTGACGTTTTTTCTTAGATATACTGGGCCAAAAGGGGGTTATGTCTACCATCCACGCCCCCCCTTCGCCCCGGGCACGCCATTGAATGACACTTTATTACTTAAATATTAATGTACATACTCGTTCTGCTGAAATGATTCTGATTCCTCCGCGTAATTTTTATCTCCAAACTGATATATCTTTCCTTTGTGACGGATAAAATTAAGGAAATAGGTTGGTATCACTTTCTGTTGTTTCAGAGATTTTCAAAGTGATCTTGTGTGGATACTTGCATTTGCAGTTGTGGAAAGCGCGTGGGATAGTGTAAGTGTTTGTTGCTTCGTGTTTTGTGCTGTGAATTTATCGGATGAACGCGTATTTAGGAACGGTTGATGTGAAGTGCGGGTGTATTATTGAGCAATTGAAAATTGTTTCGTTTAGCTCGAGAGAGATAAGTGTTAAAATGAAAATCGTGGAAGGGGGTCGACCAACACCGCATTTACCGGACTTAAAACAAGTTAGCCCAAGGGGCTTTGTGCGACATTTCCAAAGCAATTTGTACCACAAGTTTATTTGGCTAGCAGGTTGTGAAGCACGCAGTAGGTTGTACTGTTGGCCATGCGTATTGTTCGCCGTGCACAAGACGAACTCCGTGTGGTCAAGTGAGGAATACTGTGATCTGAATAACGTGCACAATGCATTACAGAGACATGAAAAAGCAGAATCTCACATAAGGGCATTTTTAACTCTGAAGGAATTCGGAAAATCTCGTGTGGATTTTGCTCTGGATCACCACAGACTAGTAACAATAGTAGTGCAGGTGGACCGGTTCTGCGCCACTAAAGTGAGGCTCGGTGAGGCTCGCAGTGTTGCCAACTCCTCACTCGAAAAAAATCACCAAGGTTTTTCTTGGTCTAAGATAACCTAAAGCAAGGAGCTGGCAACCTTGCTTGAGGTATTTTCTCGCAGTGTTGCCAACTCCTCACTCGAAAAAATCACCAAGGTTTTTTTTTTGGGTCTAACCTAACCTAAAGCAAGGAGCTGGCAACCTTGCTTGAGGCTTGCCTTACAGTGCATAAAACAAGGTTGCCAACCCACTGGTACTTTTGCCATAGTTTTTTACAAGAAAAAAAAAGAGAAAGGGAAGAGTTAAACAACCGACAGCTTACCCACAGCCTTTTTTGCTCTAACCTAACCTAAAGCAAGGAGCTGGCAATTTTGCTTGTGCAATCAACCCGGTTGACCGCCCTCAAGTGGAGATTAGTGTTGCCAACTCCTCACTCGAAAAAAAATCACCAAGATTTTTTTGCTCTAACCTAACCTAAAGCAAGGAGCTGGCAATTTTGCTTGTGCAATCAACCCGGTTGACCGCCCTCAAGTGGAGATTAGTGTTGCCAACTCCTCACTCGAAAAAAAAAATCACCAAGATTTTTTTTGCTCTAACCTAACCTAAAGCAAGGAGCTGGCAACTTTGCTTGTGCAATCAACCCGGTTGACCGCCCTCAAGTGGAGATTAGTGTTGCCAACTCCTCACTCGAAAAAAAAAATCACCAAGATTTTTTTTGCTCTAACCTAACCTAAAGCAAGGAGCTGGCAATTTTGCTTGAGGCTTGCCTTACAGCACATAAAGCAATTTTTGCCAACCTGCACACACTGGGCAAGGAGAGCCGGCACTGCTGTAAAAGAGAGAGAGATGGGTGGATGGCAACGCAGTATGTGTGTGCGTGTGTGTGTATAATATGTAGCATTATTAACTAGAGTGTGTTGGCAATTTACTTACAACTAAAAAAAAATAGAGATGCCAACGTTGGTGTAAGATGAAGAGAGAGAGAGAGAGACCCATGGCTGGCAACAGTAACGAGCAAATGCGCCATATCGTAATTTTCCAACTCCGTATATCGTGACCTTTGTAAACCTCTCTCTCTCTCGGGGGAACGATGTGCCACACACACACACACACACACACGCACGCACGCACGCGCGCGCGTATGTATTGTAACACAAACAAACAAACAAAATAATAATAATGGTTGTTTTTTAGGAGGCATTTTCATAGTTTCATACCTCTACTAGATTGGTAGAAAAATATACTAATGGGCAATAAAATCTGAAGAAGATTCGTGTCTAGCAAAAAATAAACTAAATAGAATTACACATGCATACAATATTTATTGTGCTTTTTTCTATCTACAATCATATTTTTCTTATATATTTTTTTAAATTTTTTTACAGGGTTTATTTTGTAAACACTCTACCACCAACAGATCACATATAAATAAACATACCCCCCAAAAAAATGCGCTCCATGAAAAGTTGTCCTGTATGCAAGGAAACCAAATCAAGCAAAAATTTTGCAAGACATTGTCGCACCTGCGTGCCAGGCAAGCATTTGGCTGCCACTGAACTATGTTCAAATACATCTGGGGCCCAGCCTTCGACCTCCACCAAGAGGAAGGCAGAAGCAGCCTCCATCAATGCACCACCCACGAAACGCGTCAAGCCTGTGGCGAAAGCGAACCAGACTGCTTTCGAGCGGTTGTTAGAGGACTTTGTCCTCACTTCGGAGGGCTCATGCGACGTGCGTAGCTTTTTGGAGAACGTGCAAGCCGAAATTATTTCCATCCTCGGCGATGCACTGGCTACGTACTCCACCAAATTCTACGCATCGCTACGTTGCCAGTACAAGAAGCCGTCTGAAGAAATTTACAGCTTCTGCCACAACACCAAGGCGAAGACGCTGCATCTGGCGGATGTCGGCAACCTCGAGGTCATCTACAACCAGTTTGCCGATGAGCTGGTGGCAAAACAGGAGGAACATCAAGCTAAAGGCTCGGGGGGTTCGCTGTGTGGCGAGCCTCACGAACTGTGCGTCAAACTTTGTAAGTTCGTGCCTCTCTCCGCCTCCACCTACGTCCGCTTACCACCTACCATTGTGGCAAAGAAGGCCGTCCTGAACATCCAAAATAAAGATAACAAGTGCTTCGTATGGTCGGTGCTTGCAGCGTTGCACCCTGTCGACAGGAAAAACCATCCACACCGAGTTAACCACTACCGACCCTACGAGGCAGAGCTGGAAGTTGCGATGGCTGGGATCAACTACCCGGTGGCGCTTTCGGACATTCGAAAGTTTGAGGTTCGTGCGCGGTTGGCTATCAACGTTTACGGTCTCACTGACGAAAATGCGGTGTACCCCATCCGGGTGAGCGACGTAGAGGACGATGGTGCGCAGGAAATTCACCTTCTGCTCATCAAGGACGAGACCAATTACCACTACACCCTCATCCGTTCCCTCTCTAGACTTGTTTCGAGCCAGCGGAGCAGTGATAGTCACCACGTCGAGGTGTGTCGAAGGTGCTTGTCAACTTTTGATAATCGAGAACAGCAGGACTACCAGCGCATCAGAGGTCCCAACATCGCTGCAGAGAAGCTCGCTCGCCACAAGTTCTACTGTAGTAACAACGAGCCTGGTGTGGCAGTCTTGCCCAAACCTGGCACCGTGGAGCGTTTCCACATGCACGGTGCCATGGTGGAGCACCCCGCTATCATCATCGCGGATTTCGAGGCCTTCCTCAAACCCCTGTCCACTTGCGATCCAGATCCCGAAGTTTCCTCCACCACCCCTTACCAACTCCACGAGGCATCCAGCTTCGCATACGTTGTGGTGCGACGTGACCAGCACATCGCCCCCGAGCCCTACGTGTATCGCGGTCCCGACGCAGCCAAACACTTCCTCGAGAGGATGGTTGTCGAGGCCAACGAGATAGGGAAGGTACTGTTGGCCCCCAAGTCTAT
Organism: Lepisma saccharinum; assembly: GCF_977018435.1. NCBI lineage: Eukaryota > Metazoa > Arthropoda > Insecta > Zygentoma > Lepismatidae > Lepisma > Lepisma saccharinum. The sequence continues at coordinate 84,103 of NW_028143446.1, read as the reverse complement.
GCTCCCACTGTCTCCCGACGATCAACGTAGACACGACGAGGCCATCGCTTGCCCTGTCTGCGTCAAGGAGTACACCGCCAACAACCGTAAAGTCCAACACCATGATCACTTTAACGGTAGGTATGTTGGTCCATGGTGCAACGGATGCAACCTCATGGCCCGGGACCCGCGATTTATCCCTGTGTTTTTTCATAATGGCTCGGGATACGACTTCCACCACCTCGTCAAGCATCTTGGGTACGACGACATGCGAATCAACGTCCTGGCGCAGAACGAGGAGCGTTACATTAGCTTGAGCAAGTGGGTGCGAATCCCAGGATCACACTCTACCGTCGAGCTTCGCTTCCTCGACTAACTGAGGTTCCTCCCGGCCAGCCTCGATGCTCTCGCAGGGAAGCTTAGCGACGAGCAAATCCTCATCACCTCCGGAAACTTTCTGAACTTGGACGCCGGCCTCTTCAAGCGTAAGGGGGTCTATCCCTACGAATACATCACAGACCCTTCCAAGTTCGCGGAGACGTCGCTACCTCCCCAGGCGAAGTTCTACAGTCAGCTGCGAGGCTCGAACATCACCGACGAGGAATATCACCACGCCCAGTCCATGTGGCGCGAGCTGGGCTGTCGAACTCTCGGGGACTACCACGACGCCTACCTCAGACTTGATGTGACGCTCCTCGCCGACGTGTTCCAGACGTTCCGCGCGACTGCGAAGACCATCTACAAGCTGGACCCTGCCTACTTCTACAGTCTCCCCGGACTGGCGTGGTCGGCCATGTTTCTGGTGACGAAGATCGAGCTGGAGCTTCTTTCGGACGTGAACATGATGCTGTTTGTGGAACGTGCCGTGCGGGGTGGAATGGTCCAGGTGTCGCAGCGACACTCGCGCGCCAACAATCACCACATGTCCACCGGTTACGACCCCTCACAACCGTCCAGCTACATCATGTACACGGACGTCAATAACCTCTACGGACACTCCATGATGCAGCCACTCCCCTTTAGAGGCTTCGAGTGGGCTGACCCTTCCAACTTCGACATCGAAAGCTTCGACGATTCGGAACATGGGTTCTTCGCCGAGGTGGACCTTGAGTTCTCCGAGAAGCTGCAGGATTTGTTCTGCGATCTTCCCCCTGCACCCGAGTTCAAGTGTCCACCGGATTCCAACCAGAAGAAGCTCGTCATGGACTTCGAGTCCAAAGAGCGTTATGTCCTACACTACCAAAACCTCCGGTGGTTGATGAAACAAGGGGTTACCGTCCGCACAGTACATCGAGCATTCTCCATGGTTGAAGCCATACATCGAACTCAACACCGAACATCGCACAGTCGCCACTTCTGATTTCGATCGCGATTTCTTCAAGTTAATGAATAATGCGGTGTTTGGCAAAACTATGGAGAATGTACGGAATCGTGTAGATGTGAGGCTAATATCAAACGAGGCACAATGTCGCAGGCTCGTAGCAAACCCGTTATTCAAATCGAGGACCATTTATAATGAGCAGCTTGCTCTGGTGCATATGAGGAAGAGTGAGGTGAGGCTCGACAAGCCAATTTATGTTGGTGCCTCAGTATTAGACCTGAGCAAGCTGCACATGTTCGAGACGTACTACGTCATATTACGTCCACATTATAGCCACAACATCTCGCTTCTCTACACGGACACGGACAGCTTGGTGTACCACGTCCACTCAGCCGATGCATACAGGGATATAGTCACGGCACCAGCTTTGGTTAACCTCTTCGACACCTCGGGCTATCCCCAGCCGAACCAGTACGGCATCCTGCCCCGAAACAAAAAAGTACCTGGCAAACTCAAAGACGAGAAGGACGGTGATGTAATTCTCGAGTTTGCAGGTCTTCGTGCCAAGGCCTATGCCATCAAAGCCGAGGGCGGCGTTACCAAGAAGGCCAAGGGTGTTGGCAGACAGGTGGTTCGGGAACATCTCGCATTCGAGGACTTCGTCGATTGCCTCAAGACCAGGTCGTCGGTTCTAAGAGAAGAACAGCGCATCCAGAGCGTCGACCATGTGTTGACCACAAACAAAGTTAGAAAAATTGCGCTGGATCCCAACGACGACAAGAGGTGCGTCCTCGAGTGTGGTATTCACACATTGCCGTGGGGGCACTATCGCTTAGCAGAAAGCAAAACCTGCAACATATGTCCATCTTCAACAGAAGATTCATAAAAACAAAACAAAACAAAAAAAAAACACTTTGACTGTCATTACAAAAAACTTTGACCGTATTCTTAAATAACCAGCATGCCTATGAATTTGTTCGGTTTCAAAAAACAGATCATTATGGAAACCATACCAGATCATGAAGTCTTACCTTCCGTGTTACCTAAACTCAACGGTCTGTTGATCATTCACCTCAACAGCATTTGGACGAAACTGAATGACGATGTGGGCAAGATGTTTTATGTTTTTAATAACAATTTACATTTCTACGAAATTCCGATCGACGGGAAACTTCAAATCACCGTGAATCCGGAAAACGCAGGCGAAATCAAAATTTCTACCGGCAAGAACATCTTTCGAATCAAGCACGACAAGATGCTTTCTAACATTACGTACGATGTGTCCGCAGGAGATTATCTTTACATGGAACTCCTCGGAGATTACGACAAACTCATTCCTCTCTTCGTAGAATTACGAATCGTCTATCCTATTATAAATAACCGTTAACCAAAAATGCCTAACGACATTTTCGGCAACACCAAGCGTGTAGACCACGCAGAAGAGATTCTCATGTTGGACATTCGAGTTAAGAAGTTGAGGACCGATTTGATCGCTTTGCAGGAAACCTTAAACAAAACTTTAGAGTCGGAAATCGCTACGCTCCAAACGCAATGTCTCGACCCCATTCTGAAAATCGATTCCGAACTGAAGACGCTGATAAAAAATTATGTCGACGTACCTTCTTACTACAACGTTCAAAATATACAGTTGAGCGTGGATTCGCTTCAAAATGATTTGGCCAAATTACAGCAATTTCAATCGAAAAATGAAGATTTGGAAAAATTGAAACTCGAAATCGAAGAACGAACTTCCGCAATAGAAAAGAATTTCTCTGAACTTCAAACCGTGGTGAACGATATAGACGCAGAACGCTTACATGTCGTCGTTTCCAAATTACAAGAAGAATTCACCAGCACGTTGGAAGAAATTAAATCCAAGTTGCAGACTTTGGAAGATACAATGACGAACCTACCATCGTCGGACGAACTGCAGGTCATCGGTAAAAGCGTCGCGAACATAAAAATTCAATTGGAGGCCTATCAAGATTTCGAACACATTCAAACCACCATCGCTACGCTTCAGGCGTCCTTGGAATTGATCAACGAAGAAATTAAAAATATTCACGCCGAAGCGAGAGCGTTGACGAGCATTCAAGACACGTTAAGCACGGTTCAGCAGAAGATCGAATATTTAGAAAATTTAAACGTCGAAACGAATCTCGCTCATTTTCATCACGTACTGGACAACATACAGGGTGACTTGGAATCGTTACGGACGAGCGTGCCTTCGAGCGAAGATTTGGAAAAATTGAAAACGGCGGTGACGGCACTATCCGATTCGAACGACATCAAAAGCTCATTGAGCGATCTCGAGAGTAAAGTGGCCAATCTCCCCACCTCCAAAGAATTGCACGCTTTGAAAAGAAACATATCTCGAATGCTGAAACGACTAGAAACGGAAACGGCGACCGTGGAAGAGATTCGGGACGAAATTAGTTCGCTGGTGTCGACGCTGCCCACTTCGCAGAGCGTCGCCGACCTTCACACGCAGTTTACAGAGATGCGAAGCATCGTGAACGATCTTACCGAGAAGAGCTCGAAATTGAATCAAGTCGAGAACCTTCAGAACATCGTCGTCAACATCAGAGATCAAGTTGGAGTGCTGGAATCCACGCAGGAATCGACGCTGGCCTCTTTCGGTGCCAAGTTGCAAGAACTCAACGAAAACTACAAGCAGTTGAACGTGGAAGTGAAAATCAAACCGTCGTTTTCTACCGTAACGGATACCATAGTCGAGCATTTGCTGCCCATCGAAAATAAACTCGGACAAGTTCACAGTAATCTGCTCGGCGTCGACACTAAATTCGCTAAACTGCATTTTCTGCAAGCCATCGAAATCAACAGCGTACCCAATCAACAGAGAATCTCCACGCTCGTCGAAGGCAACAAACTGTACATGTTGCATCCTTATCATCCGTACTACAAGTTTCTCCTCGATGGCACGATTCAGATAAACGAATTTTCGTACTGGTCTCACGGTAGAAAAGCTAGCGTTCCCACCATGACTTTAATATCGAATCGTGGTGTCCAGAAAGCAGGAAACATTCCTCTGGCACGTTGGAACGAAACGCGCAACATATATGAAATACACGAAGACGAAGATCTTACCGTTTTCGACGTGAGTGCCGGCGATAAGCTGATCATTCAAAACACGAGCGAAGTGCCACCCTCTTTGAATCCCATCACGCTTGTGCTTCTCTTGAAACGTAATCTCTAAAAAAATGTCTAGGCAAGCCATCGTCGAAGAATTGCATAAACCTGCACGCCGTAACTACGAACGTTTGGCTGTGGTAACCAAGGGCATCGACGACCTCTGGCAAAGTGACCTCGTGGAGATGAGTAGCGGCAATTTGAAAAACGTGCATAAATTGAACAAGGGCAACAAGTACCTTCTCACCGTCATAGACACGTTTTCGAAATTCGCATGGGCTCTACCTTTGAAGGCGAAAACGGGAACGTGCGTCACGGAAGCATTCAAATTAATTTTTCGCGAAAGCGGTGGCAGACGACCACGGTTTCTGCAAACAGACAACGGTAAAGAATTTTACAACGCCGTATTCCAAAAGTTTATTCAAAAACACAAGATTCGACATTATTCGAGCTTCAGTCACATCAAAGCCAGCATCGTGGAAAGATTCAATCGAACCTTGAAAACACATATGTGGAAACGATTCACGCTTCGGGGAAATTACAAATGGGTCGACGTCCTGCCGGAACTCGTCGACACCTATAATCACACACGGCACAGAACGATAGGCATGAAGCCAGCCGACGTTACCAAGTCCGACGAGCAGCGTTTAATTTCTACAGTTTACTGTCCAAAGTACACACCCACGACAAAAAAAGCTAAATACAAAATTGGAGACCAGGTGAGGATCAGCAAATTCAAACGCACCTTCGAGAAGGGATTCACAAAAAATTGGAGCACGGAACTCTTTACGGTGGTTCGAGTTCTACCCGGAAACCGACACACGTATATAATAAAAGATAGTAGCGGCGAGATTTTGAAAGGAAGATTTTACGAAGAGGAACTCTCTAAAACGAAACACCCCAACACGTACCTCATCGAGAAAGTATTGCGTAGGAAAGGTGACAAACTGTTTTTCAAATGGCTGGGACTTCCGGAAAAGAGTTGGATCGACGCGGACGAAGTGATCTTGTGAGTACGTGGAACGTGGTGAAGCGTCTACCGGATCCGGAAAGTCAAACGAAGAAAAAGAACGGTGAGTTGCTTCCCGACAGCATCCGCTGTCTGATCGTAGGTCCTTCGGGGTGTGGGAAAACGACACTGCTCGTGGACAATTTTCTCCTCGCACCGAATTGGCTAGATTGGAAGAACAGGCACCTGTACGTGTTCTCGAAAAGTTTGGAGCAATCCAAATACCAGCAACTGATGAAACTGTACGATGGTCTGGACATTGCAACGTTCGCTTCGGAAATAAAACCACTCGACGATTGTCGTGAAAATTCAGTCGTCGTGTTCGACGACGCCATCCTGGAAAATCAAAATGAATTTCGCAACTTTTTCACGCAAGGTCGTCACAAAGGAATGGATTGTTTCTACCTAGCTCAAACGTTTTCCAAAATTCCAAAACAGTTAGTACGCGACAACGCTAATTTCATATGTTTGTTTCGTCAAGATCACACCAACCTCAAGCACGCGTACGATGACTACGTAGGCGGAGACATGAACTACAATCAATTTTCGGAACGCTGCTGCTCTACTTGCTGGAACGGTGACGATTTCGGATTCGCGACGATCGACATGACGAGGAAACCCAACGACGGAAAATACAGAAACAAAATCAACGACTTTCTAAACGTTGCAACGTTGTGAGAAACGACGTATATAAATAACGTCATGACGAAACGAAAAATCGAAGGTGAAAATCTCAAGCTTCGCGATTACCTCGCGAAACGCTTCAAAGGTTGGAAATCCGAGAATCGCGGATTCTACGAAGAGAAGAAACGTCAGGATCAACCCGTGATCGATGCCATCAGCAGTCTAGGTAAAGAAATTAAAAGTGTCACGGAACAAAATAAAAAATTGATTAATGAACTCGTACCGCTCGCAGCTAAAAGTTACGCCGTACCCACACCTATTTCGAGCATTCCTTCGACGCCGTTCGAACTGAAGGATGCACCGGCACGACGTCGTGCCATAGGCAGCACGTCTTCGGATAAAATCTAGTTGGGACCTTTGGCACGAGACTACCTGAGCACGGGGAAATTCGACAAGGATGAAGTGTTCGGATTGTATCCCAGCATGGAAACCAGCGAAGGCGGCGGTGTGGTGTGGAAGATTGGGAAATCGAAGGTGACCTTCGAAGGCAACGACATTAAAGTCAATTTAGGCGACAAGGATAGTTGGAACAGGTATCCGGGTACGGTGGGACTGTGGGAACTCGTCGCCAAAAAGCAGCCGAAAGATTACACCGACGAAGATTACCAAAGTTACAAGGAAATTCTGATCATGACGGATGCCTTGTACCAGAACAACGACGCCTCGCAGAATAGGGTGAAATCGAGCAGCGGCGAGAAGTACAGGAATCTCATCAAACCGATTTGGAACCAGGTCAAAACAGGCAGCGGCGTCAAACGCTACAACACGTTACCCAAAGAATTCGTTTGGGTGGACGACGTGAGGAAGCTCGTGGACCGATTGTTGGTGATAGCCGGCGAAGAGAATGCGGGCAACCGTAATTTCTACAACGAGAAGGTTGGCATCGTGGACATGATCAGCACGAAACTTTCCAACTTCATCGTGAACGACGACAAGGGCATAGGTTACCTGATCAAAATCATCAACACGCTGCCTCCTAGATTCTGGAACGTGGCCGAAGGAAAGGGACTCGTGAACGACATCATCAACAAGTTACCTTTCGAGATGCATCTACCTGGCTACCAGTACTGCGGACCGGGTACCAAACTCGAGAAAAGATTGGAGAGAGGAGACAAGGGTGTGAATCCGTTGGACGCGGCATGCAAAGATCACGACATCGCCTACAACACCACGCAGACGGATCTGGACGCACGTCACGAAGCAGACAGAAAGTTAGAGCACGCAGCTTTCGAAAGGTTCGTGAGCAGAGACGCATCGCTGGGTGAACGGGTCGCCGCACTAGGCACCACCATCGCCATGAACACGAAACAAAAATTGGGCTGGGGTATATAAATAACATAGAGTAAAAAATAATAATAATAACAACATGTCTCGCATAACTGATTTGCCGCACGAACTACTATCTAAAATATTCAAAAAGGTAGTTAACGGAGATGTTAATAAACTTGTGATCATAGCAAGAACAACGCCGGAATTTCACATCCCTTGTGAAATGGTTCTCAAGGACCATCTTCAGGAGATCAGCGGCCTGAGGTGCGGTGATCTCAACATTCTGCTTTCGGCTGCAGGGGAGAAATTGAGCGAGAGGTTGGACGAACTGGAGGAGGCAAGGCAGGGAAGAAGATGGTACACAGTAGATTGGTACAAGTCTATGCAGGAGACGAAAGATATCATTACGCACATCATCGCGTTTTCCGAAGCACGGACTTTCTTCCTCTGTTAAAAAAATAATAATATATATACGTGTCAAAAAAACTTGATATATAAATAAATAATCTTCGGTATATATAAATAACACACATCGTGAAAAAACAATTAAATTTCTCTCTAACACTTTGAAATTTTTTTTGATATGACGACTGAAAAAATAAGTGATCTCCAAGCATTAAAACAAATGCTAAATTTGTCAGTCGAGTATGTAAAAATTCAGGAATTGGAAGTCGACAAACCTTACACGATAACTTCCGGTTCAATCGTTTCTACCCAGTATGGTCCCAAGGTACGCCTGTTGCTCAACGCACAATACAGTCTATTTTTACCAGATCGATACGCTAACATGTTATCTGACGAGAAGCTATCTATTTTAATCGAGAACAAAACTCGAATCGTGTACAAGGGGACAAAGGAACTTCTTGGCAAGAAAACAAAGCACGTAATAGAATTTGTGTAACGACTGTGAGGCCTTGAAAATATATAAATAACACACCGTAAAAAAAACCTATTATTCAAACAACCAACCTTAAACAATTAATTATAATTATAATTCTAATTAGTATATCACTATTAACCCTATACTATTACTTACGAACCTCACTTACATCAATTTTAATAAATTATAAAACTAATATATGAAATATTACTAACAACAAACCGTTAAATTTAAAAGAACAAGTATTATCAGTAATTACAATTTTTCTTGCAGTATGTGGACTACCTATAATTCAACCAATTTATATATCTTTATAAAATCTTTATAAGGTCTTAAGTTAATTTTAAACTAATGACCTTCAAAGTCATAAATAAAGGGCATTCTTTTAGGCCTTAATACATATAGTGTATCACCCTGAAATTGCAGTTCAAAATTATCGTCGGTTCTAAGAGAAGAACAGCGCATCCAGAGCGTCGACCATGTGTTGACCACAAACAAAGTTAGAAAAATTGCGCTGGATCCCAACGACGACAAGAGGTGCGTCCTCGAGTGTGGTATTCACACATTGCCGTGGGGGCACTATCGCTTAGCAGAAAGCAAAACCTGCAACATATGTCCATCTTCAACAGAAGATTCATAAAAACAAAACAAAACAAAAAAAAAAAACACTTTGACTGTCATTACAAAAAACTTTGACCGTATTCTTAAATAACCAGCATGCCTATGAATTTGTTCGGTTTCAAAAAACAGATCATTATGGAAACCATACCAGATCATGAAGTCTTACCTTCCGTGTTACCTAAACTCAACGGTCTGTTGATCATTCACCTCAACAGCATTTGGACGAAACTGAATGACGATGTGGGCAAGATGTTTTATGTTTTTAATAACAATTTACATTTCTACGAAATTCCGATCGACGGGAAACTTCAAATCACCGTGAATCCGGAAAACGCAGGCGAAATCAAAATTTCTACCGGCAAGAACATTTTTCGAATCAAGCACGACAAGATGCTTTCTAACATTACGTACGATGTGTCCGCAGGAGATTATCTTTACATGGAACTCCTCGGAGATTACGACAAACTCATTCCTCTCTTCGTAGAATTACGAATCGTCTATCCTATTATAAATAACCGTTAACCAAAAATGCCTAACGACATTTTCGGCAACACCAAGCGTGTAGACCACGCAGAAGAGATTCTCATGTTGGACATTCGAGTTAAGAAGTTGAGGACCGATTTGATCGCTTTGCAGGAAACCTTAAACAAAAGTTTAGAGTCGGAAATCGCTACGCTCCAAACGCAATGTCTCGACCCCATTCTGAAAATCGATTCCGAACTGAAGACGCTGATAAAAAATTATGTCGACGTACCTTCTTACGACAGCGTTCAAAATATACAGTTGAGCGTGGATTCGCTTCAAAATGATTTGGCCAAATTACAGCAATTTCAATCGAAAAATGAAGATTTGGAAAAATTGAAACTCGAAATCGAAGAACGAACTTCCGCAATAGAAAAGAATTTCTCTGAACTTCAAACCGTGGTGAACGATATAGACGCAGAACGCTTACATGTCGTCGTTTCCAAATTACAAGAAGAATTCACCAGCACGTTGGAAGAAATTAAATCCAAGTTGCAGACTTTGGAAGATACAATGACGAACCTACCATCGTCGGACGAACTGCAGGTCATCGGTAAAAGCGTCGCGAACATAAAAATTCAATTGGAGGCCTATCAAGATTTCGAACACATTCAAACCACCATCGCTACGCTTCAGGCGTCCTTGGAATTGATCAACGAAGAAATTAAAAATATTCACGCCGAAGCGAGAGCGTTGACGAGCATTCAAGACACGTTAAGCACGGTTCAGCAGAAGATCGAATATTTAGAAAATTTAAACGTCGAAACGAATCTCGCTCATTTTCATCACGTACTGGACAACATACAGGGTGACTTGGAATCGTTACGGACGAGCGTGCCTTCGAGCGAAGATTTGGAAAAATTGAAAACGGCGGTGACGGCACTATCCGATTCGAACGACATCAAAAGCTCATTGAGCGATCTCGAGAGTTAAGTGGAATCCGGTGGACACTTGAACTCGGGTGCAGGGGGAAGATCGCAGAACAAATCCTGCAGCTTCTCGGAGAACTCAAGGTCCACCTCGGCGAAGAACCCATGTTCCGAATCGTCGAAGCTTTCGATGTCGAAGTTGGAAGGGTCAGCCCACTCGAAGCCTCTAAAGGGGAGTGGCTGCATCATGGAGTGTCCGTAGAGGTTATTGACGTCCGTGTACATGATGTAGCTGGACGGTTGTGAGGGGTCGTAACCGGTGGACATGTGGTGATTGTTGGCGCGCGAGTGTCGCTGCGACACCTGGACCATTCCACCCCGCACGGCACGTTCCACAAACAGCATCATGTTCACGTCCGAAAGAAGCTCCAGAGTAGTAGTATTTGTGCTACGGACAGTGCGAGAAAGTACGAACCTCTCTCCAGCAGATTTGCTATACTTAAAACTTGCTCAACATGCCTACATGAGCTTTTTGCTCAAGTGTGGAGCTCTTATAATTCAAGATTTTTGTAAAAAATGCCCTCGGGAATTTTTCAGAAAGTACGAGCCTCCCTCAGAAAGTACGAGCCTTCCTCAGAAAGGAAGAGCTCCCCTGAGAAAGGAAGAGCACCCACCTATACACACCTACACCCACCCACACCCACCCACACATATTTACTTCCGGTCTACTTCCGGTCTACTTCCGGTCCACTTCCGGTCCACTTCCGGTCCACTTCCGGTCTACTTCCGGTCCACTTCCGGTTCACTTCCGGTCCACTTCCGGTCCACTTCCGGTCCACTTCCGGTTTGCCTGCTACGGACAGTGCGAGAAAGTACGAACCTCTCTCCAGCAGCTTTGACCATACTTAAAACTGCTCAACATGCTCATATGAGTTTTTTTGCTCAAGTATGGAGCTCTTATAATTCAAGATTTTTGTAAAAAATGCCCTCGGGAATTTTTCAGAAAGTACGAACCTCTCTCTAGCAGCTTTGCTATACTTAAAACTTGCTCAACATGTCTATTTGTTTAAGTGTAGCACCTGCCTAACCCAAGAATTTTATAATTCGGAAAATATCAAACCCCCCTCAAGCAGATTTACAAAATTGCATCAGTTTGTCTATATACCTACCTATACATATTTACTTCAGGTTTAAGTTTAATTGGATACTATTCAATTTGCTTATCTAATATTAAAACAACGCAATATGCAGAGCCTACCTCTAGAATTGCTCCGTGTTTGCATGTTTCCCCTCGGTGTGAGTGTGCGCAATTCCCGAGACGGTAGTATTGATTTTTTTCCTCAGCGCCAGTATTTACAGAAATTCCCGAATATTGCATCAGCCAGTTATGTGAGACTGACTGAGGAGAACAGACGTGTTGATACAGTACTTCTCATACTTACAGGTTTAAATTCATATTGAACAATATAAAATCTGTTATTTGTTGTAATCCACTCGTATTTAGAGTCAAGCTTATATTTGTCCCAGCCTGTTATACATAACAAGGTCATTGCTATTCTATACATGCATGTTCGTGCAGGCATTTGCGCTGGGTCAGTGTGAATGATTTTCCACTTGTAAGCTATTGGCTTTACAACCTGTCATAAGATTAATATTAATAATATTAATCCATAGAGATTACATTTAAAACCCAGGAAATTTTATATAAATACCAAAGCCAAAAATATTAAGTGTATACACACATATATACATATACACATACAAATCACAGTGCTGAACCCAACAGATATTTTTTATTCAGTATAAAGTTTTGAATTGAAACCCAGGAAATTGTATATAATAAACAACAACAAAAATGCCGAATCAAAAATATTGTAATCAATGCAATAAGAATATATCCAGCTCTAATTGGTCCAAGCATAAAAAAATTTGTAATCCAGACAAATACAAAACTCCCACAATAATTTGCCCCAAATGCAATAGAAAATATAACATGGAATATTTCACATATAAACATAAAGATACTTGCTCTGTACAGTCATCAACATTGCCCTCTCAACCATCTACATCTGGTCTGAAAAGAAAGCACGAAGCACCTCTTAATGCCAGAGCAGCAAAACAGCCACGCCATGAACCTATCCGTAGCAGTTTTAACGGTCAATTAACAGATCACCAGTTTGTATCAGAGCCAAGATGTGGCATTGAGAATTTCTTGAACAGTAAAAAACCTGATCTCCAGGCAATTCTAAATGAACAAAATGGCTCTTATAAGCTGTCCCTCAAATTGTTTGTACAATATAAGAAACCAAACGGTACAAAATTTACACATCCCCACATAACAGAAACTATACCTGTATATTCAAATGCAAATTCAGACACAATAATAGGCAATTTGATAAATCAACTGAACATCAAACACTCTGAATTTGCGGCAAAAGAGTCCGGATGGAGCCTATGCGGTTCATCACACAAGCTCTATGTTAATATTTCTGAATTCAGCCCATTACAAGGATCTACATATCTGCCATTACCAGCCAATATCAAAAACAAAAGAGCCGTGGTCAATATAAAAAATGCCGACCAGAAATGTTTTCTGTGGTGTATATTAGCTGCTTTGTATCCAGTTTTAAGAAATCCTGAGAGAATAACTTATTACAAACAGCATGAACATGATTTTGACGATGTAATGGAGGGTTTGGAATATCCAATGTCAGTTCAGAATATTGATAAATTTGAAAAAAGGGCCAGGCACATCAATGGCAAACAATTATCTATTAATGTATTTATTTGTTCCACTGGCAATTGCCCGATAGCACCTCTCAGAATCAGTACACTTGATGATGAATCTGCAATTCCGATTGATCTGCTCCTAATTGAAGGGGATGGTACATACCATTACACTCTGATACATAATCTTGAAGCTTTAGTGAGAACACAACTAGACAAAACTCATAGAATATTCAAGTTGTGCAGAAGATGTTTAACTGTATTTGATGGTCAAAAAATGGTGAAGGGGGTTCCTGAAAAAAATGCAGAAATTGCTAAAAACAAGTTAATTGAGCATCTGAAATACTGTGGGAACCATAAACCTGTTCATATGGTGATGCCCAATCCAAGTGAAAATTGCAAATTCAAAAAGTTTGAAGCCTTGTTGGAACACCCAGCATATATTGTCTGTGATTTCGAATCGAACCTCAAACCTCTTGCATTCTGTAGCCCAGATCCAGAAGAATCATCAATTACACCATACCAGCAACATGAACCTTCCAGCTTTTGTTGTGTGGTTATACGGGATGGTGTTGTTATTAAAGAATATTCATACAAGGGACCAAATGCCATCAAAATATTTGTACATATAATAGAAAATGTGTGCCGTGACATAGCATCTAACAACATATTAATATCAAAACCTATGTTGCCTTTAACAGAGAAACAGATTGAGGATTTCAACAATGCAGAAAAATGCCCGGTATGTGATTGTGAATTTTCAGATACAAATATCAAGGTTCATCACCATTCTCATACAGATGGTAAATTCTTAATGGCCCTGTGTAATAGCTGTAATATTAAGATCAAGAGACCAAGATTTATCCCCATATTTTGCCATGGAGCATCCAATTATGATTTCCATCATCTGATCAGATACGAGGGGTTTGAGAAGCAGAATTTAAATATTTTAGCTGAAAATGATGAAAAATATATATCTATTAGCAAAATAATTAAAGTTAATGATGTTCCTTTTCACATAAGATTTCTTGATTCTTACAGATTTTTACCTGCTAGCCTGGCTACACTGGCCTCTCAATTATCTGATGATGACTTGAAAATCACACGTGCATTGTTTCCAAATCTGGACCTGAAATTAATTAGGCGGAAGGGTGTATATCCATATGACTATGTCACAGATTTTTCTAAATTTGATGAGTGTTCCCTGCCACCACAAGAAGCATTTTACAGCAAAATCAGAGGATCTGGAATCACTGATGAGGATTATTACCATGCCAAATTGATGTGGAAAAATTTAAAATGCCAGACATTTGGTGATTATCACATGGCTTATTTGAAACTTGATGTTACTCTCTCAGCTGATGTATTGCAAGCATTCAGAAAATCTTCCATGCAAAATTATGGACTGGACCCAGTGTATTTTTACAGTGCTCCGGGCCTAGCATGGGCCGCAACGTTTTTCAACACCAAAATGCAATTGGATCTGATCCACGATCAAGATATGTATCTGTTTATGGAGGAATGCATAAGAGGAGGGATGGTGCAATGTTCCCAGAGATATGCCAGAGCAAATAACAAGCATATGCCTGATTATGATCCAGCACGGCCATCAAATTATATACTTTATGTGGATGCCAACAACCTCTATGGTCATGCCATGATGGATAAATTGCCATATGCAGGGCTTGAGTGGGTTGAAGATTTCAATATTGATGATCTTCAGAATTTTGATGACAGTGAATATGGCCTCTTCTTAGAGGTTGATCTGATAATTCCAGATAATTTACACAACAAATTTTCTGATCTGCCCCCAATTCCCGAGGTTAAGTGCTCACCTGGCTCTAAACAGAAGAAGCTCATGATGACACTGGAGCCGAAACAGGATTATGTTATATATTACAAAAACCTCCAGTTCCTGATGAAACATGGTGTCCAAGTGACCAAAGTTGGAAAAGTTTTGAGGTTCAGGCACTCAGAATGGTTGAAACCATATATTGACACAAACACGGAGCTTCGAACATCTGCAAAGAGCCAATTTGATAAGGGCTTGTTTAAATTGATGGTGAATTCAGTGTATGGCAAAACAATTGAAAATGTCAGGAAACATACCGATGTTAAAATAATTACTGACCCCAGCCGGAGCAAAAAATTGGTTGCAAAGCCCAACTTCAATTACAGAAGAATTTATGATGAGCACATGGCACTTTTCAACATGATGAAAACAAAGATCAAATTTGATAAACCTATTTATGTAGGGGCTGTGATATTGGAATTGTCCAAATTACATATGTTAACATTGTATTATGATGTGCTGAAACCTTTTTATGGTGATCGTGTAAAATTATTGTACATGGATACGGATAGTTTTATTCTTGATATTCAAACAGAAGATGTTTATCAAGATATGTCACAGCCTGAATTGTTTCAATACTTTGATACCAGTGAACATACATTAGTTCAACCCCACAACAAAAAGGTGCCTGGCAAGTTAAAAGATGAGACACTTGGTGATGTTATTGTGGAATTTGCTGGGTTAAGTGCCAAGGTGTACAGTTTTAAAACATGTAGTGCTGTTGTCAAAAAGGCCAAGGGCGTTGGCAGAGTTACTGTAGAAAAAGATCTTGTATTTGAAGATTATAAAAATTGCATCAAATCACAGAGTTCAATCAGAACATCAGAAAATAGAATTCAGAGTGAGGATCACTTGTTGACTTCAAATATTGTAAGAAAAGTGGCCCTGGACCCACATGATGACAAGAGATGCATTTTATCATGTGACATACATACTTTACCTTGGGGGCATTGTGATTTGAAAAGTGGGAAACAATGCCCAAATACAGAGCATGATTTGAAATAAATAAACATGCCTATGAACTTATTTGGGTTCAAGAAACAAGCTATTATGGACCTGCCCACACCACAACCCTCTCCTGATATGCTGTCTAAACTGAGTGGCTTGTTAATTATTCATCTGAACAGCATATTTACAGATAATGATGAAGAAACAGGCAAAACATTGTACATATTTAACAATAATTTAAATCATTACCAATTACCAGTAGGTGGGCAATTGCAATTTATTACAACCCCTGAGGGTGATGTCAAGATTTCAGTAGGGAGAAATATTTATAGAATTAAGCACTCAAACATGGTTTCTGGCACTGTTTATACTGTTTCTGCTGGTGACTGCTTATATATTGAGGTCCCTGGATCTTATGACAAGCTTATACCCTTTTTTATAGAATTAAGAATCAGATACTCTATAATAAATAACCACTAAAACAAAATGCCTAATGATATATTTGGCCATACAAGGCATGAAGATCACAGTGATGAGATTCTGATGCTTGATGTCAGAGTCAAGAAATTAAGAAGTGATTTACAAGCTTTACAAACCACACTCAATGCCAGTCTTCAATTAGAAATTACAAATTTACAATCACAATGCATGGACCCTCTTCTTAAAATTGATTCCGAACTCAAACTGCTGCTTCAGAAATATACTGATCTGGCAACATTAGATAATTTTCAAAGTTTAGAAGAAGCTGTAGCAGCTCTTCAAGCCAAATTTAAGACCCAGGCTAACAACTCTGAGCAATTGAAACAACAATTGGAAGAGCAGATAAATAATGTCCAGGCACAGCTACAAACAATTGTCAAAAGCATAAAATCACAAGAAGATTTTGATCTAGTTATTTCCACTCTAAAGGAACAGATTCAATCACTCCAAATACCTAATCTGGATCCTCTGCACAATGCCATAGCCGAGGTTAAAGAAAAAATTGAGACGCTTGAAAATTTTATGAACAACTTGCCATCTTCTGATGCTTTGAGTGCAATAACTCGGAGTGTTGCCAATATTAAGCTGCAACTTGAAACATATGAAGATTTTGGAAAAATTCAAAGTACCATAACCCATCTTGAGGGTACAATAGCAGCAGTGCAAAGTGATTTGGCAAATGTACTAGAATCTCGCCTGCCCGGTATTGTAGATACACTTGTCAGTGTCCAGGAACAGATCACAAAGCTTGAAAACCTCAACACTGAATCTGAGCTATCTCATTTTCATCACTTGATAGATGATATCCAAACAAAACTTGAAATTTTACAACAATCCACACCCTCTCAGGCAGATATAGCCCTGCTCCAAAATGCTATGCAAAATGTGGCTGATGCATCTGAATTAAACAATGTAAAATTGGCACTTGAATTTTTACAAAATACAGTATCAAATCTTCCCACATCACAGGAACTTAAAAATATTAAGAGAGCAGTGAATAGGATATTGAAATCAGAAGATATCAAGAATATCCAAGCAGAGATCAAACAACTCACTCAGACAGTGGCCACTCTACCAACCAATCAACATATTAATGAACTGCATGCTCTGTTTGAGGATATCAGAAGACAGGTCCATGATCTTACTGCTCAAAATTCAAAATTGGCAGTTGTTGAAAATTTGCAACAAATTGTAGCTAATATCAAGCAACAGCTAGGGACCATGGAATCCAATCAAGCAAATGCTCTGTCTGTTTTTGCCACCCAGCTTCAAGATATTGTGCAACAATACAAGAAACTTATTGTGGACATAAAAATCAAGCCAGGCCACGATGATGTTGTTAGGACCATCAATGAGCACCTTGAATCTGTAACAAGCAGATTGCTTACAGCAGAAAAGGAAATAACAGGCATAATCGAGAATCCAAAACATACAGTAATTCTTGAATTGTACAGCATCCCCAACAAAGAATATGATTCTCCATTTACACCAGGTGGCAAAATATATATGCTGTCCCCTGCACAATTTTATTACCAGTTTTTTGTTGGGGGTACATTGAGACCAATCAAGATCAAATATTGGCATCAGCCACAGGCACACCACTACCCCACCTTATCAATAACAAATGCTGACAACAAACCGAAAATCACCAGTGTAGAGTTAGAGGATTTTACAGACCCCAATACATTAGAAACATCTTATGCTGAAGATGATGGCTCTCTGGAATTTAAAATACAAATAGGGGACAAATTATATTTAGAAAATCCTGCAGTCTCAGCTGCTGAACACCCCATAGTTGCAATATTCTTGTTTTCATACCATGTCTAGACAAATTATTGTTGATGAATTACACAGACAAGCCAGACATAATTATAAGAGACTCCCAGTAGTCACAAAGGGCATAGATGATTTATGGCAAGGGGACTTGATTGAGATGGCAAGTGGACAGCTGAAAAACTTAGACAAAATCAACAAGGGCTACAAGTATCTACTCACTGTAATAGATACATTTTCAAAATTTGCCTGGGCTGTGCCACTCAAATCCAAGACTGGAAAATGTGTTACAGAAGCCATCGGGACAATCATCAATCAGAGTGGAAGATCACCGCGCTATTTGCAAACAGATAATGGCAAAGAATTTTATAATTCTGTGTTCCAACAATTTATTAAAAGCCAGGCAATAAAACATTATTCGAGTTACAGTGACCTCAAAGCCTCAATTGTAGAGAGATTCAACAGAACCTTAAAAAATCTTATGTATAAACAATTTACCCTCCAAGGTAATTATAAATGGCTTAATATTCTTCCAGAACTTCTACATAAATATAACAACTCGGTCCATTCCACAATCAACATGAAACCCTCTGAAGTAACTTCATCTGATGAGCAAAAATTGATCAGAACTGTTTATTATCCTAGATACCAGCCAACAACAAGAAAGGCCAAATACAGGGTGGGTGATCAAGTAAGAATCAGCAAATATAAGCACTTATTCAAAAGAGGCTTTACGAGAAACTGGAGCACAGAATTATTTACAGTGGTTCAAGTTAAACCCGGGACCCTTAACTCATATATAATAAAAGACCACCGAGGAGAAATTCTCAAAGGCCGGTTCTATGAAGAAGAACTCAACAAAACTAAACAGCCTGACACATATCTCATAGAAAAAATCATCCGCAGAAAAGGCAACAAGTTATTTGTCAAATGGCTAGGACTCCCAGAACACAGCTGGATCGATGCAGACAAAGTGATAATATGAGCACCTGGGATGTTATAAAAAGGCTGCCAGAACCTGAACAGCAGAATAAGAGAAATGGCAAGTTGCTCCCTGATAACATTAGGTGTCTTATTGTTGGGCCATCTGCTTGTGGTAAAACTACACTAATGGTTGATAATTTTTTATTGGCACCCAACTGGTTAGACTGGAAAAACAGGCACTTGTATGTCTTCTCTAAGAGCTTGGAACAATTAAAATATCAGCAGCTGATGAAGCTATATGATGGATTGGATATTGCTACTTTTGAACCAGATGTTAAGCCACTTCACGAATGTCTCGATAATTCTGTTGTTGTGTTTGATGATGTTATACTGGATAATCAAAACAAGGTTAGAAATTTCTTTACACAGGGCCGACACAAAAACATTGATTGCTTCTACCTGGCACAGACTTTTTCAAAAATACCGAAGCAGCTGATCCGAGACAACAGCAATTTTATATGTGTGTTTCATCAAGATCATACCAACCTCAAACACATACATGATGAATATGTAGGTGGGGACTTGAGCTACAATGATTTTTCCAAGTTTTGCAGCAGGTGCTGGAACCAGGACAGTTATGGGTTTGTTACAATTGATATGACAAGAACACCTAATACTGGAAAATACAGAAATAAAATCAACGATTTTCTAGACGTTGAAACATATATAAATAACCATGAAACGACCAGTCATTGATGATCTTAAGTTAAGAGATTATCTTGTAAAAAGATTTAAGGGATGGAAATCAGAGAACCGGGGAATTTATGAAAAACACAAACAAACAGAACAGCCTGTAATTGATGCTATTAATAATTTAGGTAAGAATATCAAAACTGTTACAGAGCAAAATCAAGATTTGATCACGGAGCTTGTACCTGTAGCTGCAAGGAACATATTAGATTATCCATTCACCCCACTTTCCAGTATTCATACACCTAGTCCTGTTGCTCCTAGAAGAATTGAAGCTACTCAGGATCCTATTGAATTGGGTCTTCTTGCTCAAAAATATTTAACCACACCTAAAGACAACAAAGATGAGGTGTTTGGGTTATATGCCGACACAGAGCTTGACGGGAGCATCATTCATAGAATTGGCAATTTCAGAGTCACATTTATGGGGGATGATATAATTGTATATTCAGAATCTCGTCTCGGAGAAAAAGGTGCTTTTGTTAAGTACACCGGCACACCTGGGTTGTGGGAACTGATAACTAGGAAAAGGCCTGGCAGCTATACAGATCAAGATTATGAGGATTACAAAGAAATATTAATAAAATCAGATGCTCTATACCAGAACAATGATCCCACACAAAAAAGAGTCAAGTCTAGCAGTGGAGCAAAATATAACAACTTAATCAAGCCCATATGGTCACAGATCAAGACAGGTAGTGGAATCAAACAATACAACACCCTGCCTAAAGAATTTGTGTGGGTTGATGATGTCAGGAAACTTGTAGATAGGTTGCTGGTAATAGCTGGGGAGGAAAATGCTGGCAACCACAATTTTTACAATGAAAAGGTTGGAATTATGGACATGATAAGCACCAAATTGTCTAATTTTATAGTGAATGACCCTAAGGGGATTGGATATCTTATAAAAATTATTAATACTTTACCACCTAAATTTTGGAATGTCTCTGAGGGTCGGGGGTTGGTTAATGACATCATAAACAAGCTGCCATTTGAACTACATATTCCAGGCTATCAGTATTGTGGTCCAGGCACAAAATTGGACCATAGATTAAACAGAGGGGATCCTGGTGTAAATCCTCTAGATGCTGCTTGTAGAGACCATGACATAGCATACAACACACATTCTGATCTTGACAAGAGACATGTTGCAGACAAGAAATTAGAAGAGGCTGCATTTGGTAGATTTGTAAGCAAAGATGCTTCTTTGAGTGAAAAAATATCAGCATTGGGGACCACCATAGCTATGAACACCAAACAAAAACTGGGGTGGGGTTTGTGAATATGTATATAATAAACCTACAATGAAGGCCAAGGGTGTTATGTATCAAATACCTTATGCAGGTCTCAAATCTCTTAAAACTATTGACAGTCTCTTGACCAAAAAGCAGCGCAAGAAAAAAAGCTCTTGTCTTGCAAAGAGACATGGTATGAAATTGTTGCTTAGTACCCCCCAATTAAAAAAATTACAGCAATCAAGAAAAAAATCACATACAGGGGGATTCATATTTACTATCCCTGCCATCTTAGCTGCTCTCGGGGCTGTGGGGAGCTTGGCCGGGGGATCAGCCGCCATAGCAAAAACAGTAATAGATGCCAAGAAAAATAGGGCAGAATTAGATGAGCAGAGGCGCCATAACCTCGCCATGGAGAAAAAAGGCAAAGGTGTTAAGAGAGCCATGAATAAGTTTAAAAAAAACAAGAGCCGCTTACAAACCAAGATATTGAAGCTTTAATCAAGCCACTGGGCATCAAAAATTTTAGGGGTGTGTACATGTCTGATTCTTTACCAGAACAACCACTCAACAAAGAGTGTGGCATTGTTAATTTGGATGAGTACAAAAATCAGGGCACTCACTGGATCTGTTATCTTAAATATTTAAACAATGAGGCATTTGTGTTTGATTCATTTGGAGGTATTCCACCTGAAAATTTAGTACAATATCTAAAATCAGCTAATCTTTATTACAATAATGCCCGTGTTCAAAACTTCAAAGATGTTAATTGCGGACATTTGTGTTTATCTGTTCTCAGATATATGTCTCAAATAAATAAACCATCAATTGAAAATTTTCAAAAAGCCTTGTGGTATTTAAAACATCATGGGGGTATTCCATCTCACCAGCCAAAATTCAATATTGAAACTCAAATTACATGATGACATAGTGTATCCCAAAACAATAGCTCTCAGAGCATTTTACGGCATGTACTTGATCCCTAATATTACGCACCACAACAATACAATTGCAGTAGGGGATCAAAAAATTGTCATCACTCCAGGGCAGTATAATCTGTCCACTCTAAATGCTCAATTACCCAGAGGTATAGTGTTAAGTCAAAATTCTGTCACTCACAGAGTAGAGATTGTATCTGCTACAGAAACAGTGGATCTGGGTACTATTGGAGAGCTGTTAGGCTTTGAGAACAACACAAAACTTGAACCGGCCATCAAACACACTGCTATGAACATACCCAAATTCTTGGCCATAGAGACTCTGAATATTCACTGTAATGTGGCCGAGGGTATGATCACCAAATCAAATGGCATAGGTACTCACAAACAAACCGGCATCATTGCAACATTCAAACCTAATTCCGAATTCATGGAGCCCATCATCTACAATCCATCACCAACATTATATTTTCCTGTGTGCCACAACAGAATAGATTATATTGAGTTGATGGTCACTAATGAAAAAGAAGAATTAGTTGATTTTGCTGGAGCCACAACAACTGCTATCATAGAGATTAACATTTAAATAAAAATACATACGATGGAAAATATTGAGAGTTATGAGCTACAATCATTCCCCCCAAACAGGAGGACATTTGCAAATTTAAATCAACCCAACACAGAGATTGAGGTTGATCTTGATGTAGGGGATGGCTTTATACACCCCCACAGAGCAGATCTATACATCAAATTTGATGTTGTAAAGCTCGATGGAACAGATTACCCTGCAAATTCAAACATAAGATTGGTAGATAATTTTGTGCCGCATCTGTTCTCTGAAATTGAGATCAGAAAGCATGGTGTTGTTATAAACAGAGTGGATTATCCCGGCATTACCTCCACAGCTTTGGCCACTCTAAAATTATCCAAAACCGAGGCTTCTTACTACAAAATAGGTGGATTTGAGGCTGGTGATAAAATATTATCCAAAAATCACACAGTGCTGTTCCCCATGCGCCTGTTGCCAGGATTCTTCTCCGATTACAAAGAAATTATGTGGAAGGGCGGGTTAAGAATTACATTTAGAAGAGCTGCAAATGATAATAATGCTTTGATGAGGTACAGCACATTAAACCCTACAGGAGAAGCTCTGCCCAATACCCTACCTGATGAAGGCAAATGCATTATTCAGACTATGGAGCTAAGAATCCCAGTTGTTGAATATGAAGCCAGTTATGCTCTTAAATACAAAGCAGATATAGTAAAAAATCCACAGGTTCCTCTGCAATTTTATACATATCAATGTGTACAGAAGGTTGCCTCTGGCACATATTATGAATTTGATGCTACAAATTCATTCTCCAGTATTCAATTTGACATGCCCGATTTTGTGGTAGTACTGTTTCAGACTGGAAGACACAATAATCAGGAAAAAAATTCAAGTAGATTTGATAACTGCAACATCAAGAACATATATCTTAAAAATGGTAGAAATGAAGTATTCCCTAGAGAAAATTACAATTTAGACATTTCCAAGGATGATTTTCTCAAATTATATGAAGCTTTTTCGGCTTTCAAAAGAGTCACTACTGGCAGTACTGACCTGTATTACTCACCAGATGAATTCAAAGCACGGAGACCCATGTTTGTAATTAACACTTCAAAAAGGAAACAAGTTGTGGTTAATGACAGGACAAACATTAAAATTATCTGTGAATTCCACGAGGCTTTACCCGACGACACCATTTGTAGTGTCATTCTCATAGGTGAAAAATCATATGTTTATGATGTAAGAAATGAGAGAGTCACGGAGCAGTTCTAGAAGCACGATTCAGGGCTTCCCCCATGGCGCAGTGGTAGCGTCATTGCCTTGTAATCAAGGGGTCCGGGTTCGATACCCGGTGGAGGCACAAGTGGTTCGGATCCCACTTTAAAACTGTAGGGCCAGTCCCGATTAGCCTTACTGTGCATAAAGTGGACTTAAAACAGCAACTCGAACTAGAAGCACAATTCAAACACAGAAACCCTTTGGATATAAAACAATACTTTACCGTCAGAAAACATATTACCTACCCATTTTATAGTGCTTACGAGCAGATACCTACCTAAAATACAATATATTTGCCATTCTGTAAGTTACAGACTTATGTACAACAAGACCAAGCCTAAATGCAATTCAGTTTGCAATAACAATATCCGAGAAGGCAATTTCTCAATATGATAGATGGTCCCTAAAAGGGTACATAGTGTAGATAAGAATTTCTCTTTGAGTTCCATGACAAATGACATGTAATTTTCCTCGGAAAAGGCACAATAGAGGTAATATCAACAGATAAAATCACTCAGGCATACAGAATGAAGGCAATTACTATTTGATGATGTTATTTCTCTCTGAAAAGACGCAATATAGATTATATCTGGTGGCATACAACTCCCGGGCAAGCATTAATTCCTGGAAAGAACATGCAATGTTTACCTGAGCTCCATTCTATTGTATTGATTATGCAGTTTTGCCCCGTATTGTTGTTACCCAGATAACAAAACTATGGTGATTCTTAATAGAGAATAATTTTGCTATGTTGTACAACATTTTTACCAAATTTAAGATCTGGGGGCTATCAACTAGCAGTAATTATTCTCAAAATCTCACGTATGGAATGCCACATCTATCAGGACTCGAACCCAAAGCCCCTTGTTTACAAAACAACAATATTAACATTTTGCCATCAGATTTTATGAGGACTCAAACCCGAACCTTTTGATTACAAGGCAACGCACCACACTCCACTCGGTCTCAGAACCCAATAGATATCAATTCAAGATTCCTGGGATTTTGACAGAAAAACATACTATAAGCTTAATTTCTGGTGTAGCCAAAAATTGACAAATTTATGAACAAAAATCTGGCTCATGCAACTTTTGTAAGTGTAGCAAAGCTGCTAGAGAGAGGTTCGTACTTTCTGAAAAATTCCCGAGGGCATTTTTTACAAAAATCTTGAATTATAAGAGCTCCATACTTGAGCAAAAAAACTCATATGAGCATGTTGAGCAGTTTTAAGTATGGTCAAAGCTGCTGGAGAGAGGTTCGTACTTTCTCGCACTGTCCGTAGCAGGCAAACCGGAAGTAAACCGGAAGTAAACCGGAAGTGAACCGGAAGTGGACCGGAAGTGGACCGGAAGTAGACCGGAAGTAAACCGGAAGTAAATATGTGTGGGTGGGTGTGGGTGGGTGTAGGTGTGTATAGGTGGGTGCTCTTCCTTTCTCAGGGGAGCTCTTCCTTTCTGAGGAAGGCTCGTACTTTCTGAGGGAGGCTCGTACTTTCTGAAAAATTCCCGAGGGCATTTTTTACAAAAATCTTGAATTATAAGAGCTCCACACTTGAGCAAAAAGCTCATGTAGGCATGTTGAGCAAGTTTTAAGTATAGCAAATCTGCTGGAGAGAGGTTCGTACTTTCTCGCACTGTCCGTAGCACAAATACTACTACTACCAGCTCGATCTTCGTCACCAGAAACATGGCCGACCACGCCAGTCCGGGGAGACTGTAGAAGTAGGCAGGGTCCAGCTTGTAGATGGTCTTCGCAGTCGCGCGGAACGTCTGGAACACGTCGGCGAGGAGCGTCACATCAAGTCTGAGGTAGGCGTCGTGGTAGTCCCCGAGAGTTCGACAGCCCAGCTCGCGCCACATGGACTGGGCGTGGTGATATTCCTCGTCGGTGATGTTCGAGCCTCGCAGCTGACTGTAGAACTTCGCCTGGGGAGGTAGCGACGTCTCCGCGAACTTGGAAGGGTCTGTGATGTATTCGTAGGGATAGACCCCCTTACGCTTGAAGAGGCCGGCGTCCAAGTTCAGAAAGTTTCCGGAGGTGATGAGGATTTGCTCGTCGCTAAGCTTCCCTGCGAGAGCATCGAGGCTGGCCGGGAGGAACCTCAGTTAGTCGAGGAAGCGAAGCTCGACGGTAGAGTGTGATCCTGGGATTCGCACCCACTTGCTCAAGCTAATGTAACGCTCCTCGTTCTGCGCCAGGACGTTGATTCGCATGTCGTCGTACCCAAGATGCTTGACGAGGTGGTGGAAGTCGTATCCCGAGCCATTATGAAAAAACACAGGGATAAATCGCGGGTCCCGGGCCATGAGGTTGCATCCGTTGCACCATGGACCAACATACCTACCGTTAAAGTGATCATGGTGTTGGACTTTACGGTTGTTGGCGGTGTACTCCTTGACGCAGACAGGGCAAGCGATGGCCTCGTCGTGTCTACGTTGATCGTCGGGAGACAGTGGGAGCATAGACTTGGGGGCCAACAGTACCTTCCCTATCTCGTTGGCCTCGACAACCATCCTCTCGAGGAAGTGTTTGGCTGCGTCGGGACCGCGATACACGTAGGGCTCGGGGGCGATGTGCTGGTCACGTCGCACCACAACGTATGCGAAGCTGGATGCCTCGTGGAGTTGGTAAGGGGTGGTGGAGGAAACTTCGGGATCTGGATCGCAAGTGGACAGGGGTTTGAGGAAGGCCTCGAAATCCGCGATGATGATAGCGGGGTGCTCCACCATGGCACCGTGCATGTGGAAACGCTCCACGGTGCCAGGTTTGGGCAAGACTGCCACACCAGGCTCGTTGTTACTACAGTAGAACTTGTGGCGAGCGAGCTTCTCTGCAGCGATGTTGGGACCTCTGATGCGCTGGTAGTCCTGCTGTTCTCGATTATCAAAAGTTGACAAGCACCTTCGACACACCTCGACGTGGTGACTATCACTGCTCCGCTGGCTCGAAACAAGTCTAGAGAGGGAACGGATGAGGGTGTAGTGGTAATTGGTCTCGTCCTTGATGAGCAGAAGGTGAATTTCCTGCGCACCATCGTCCTCTACGTCGCTCACCCGGATGGGGTACACCGCATTTTCGTCAGTGAGACCGTAAACGTTGATAGCCAACCGCGCACGAACCTCAAACTTTCGAATGTCCGAAAGCGCCACCGGGTAGTTGATCCCAGCCATCGCAACTTCCAGCTCTGCCTCGTAGGGTCGGTAGTGGTTAACTCGGTGTGGATGGTTTTTCCTGTCGACAGGGTGCAACGCTGCAAGCACCGACCATACGAAGCACTTGTTATCTTTATTTTGGATGTTCAGGACGGCCTTCTTTGCCACAATGGTAGGTGGTAAGCGGACGTAGGTGGAGGCGGAGAGAGGCACGAACTTACAAAGTTTGACGCACAGTTCGTGAGGCTCGCCACACAGCGAACCCCCCGAGCCTTTAGCTTGATGTTCCTCCTGTTTTGCCACCAGCTCATCGGCAAACTGGTTGTAGATGACCTCGAGGTTGCCGACATCCGCCAGATGCAGCGTCTTCGCCTTGGTGTTGTGGCAGAAGCTGTAAATTTCTTCAGACGGCTTCTTGTACTGGCAACGTAGCGATGCGTAGAATTTGGTGGAGTACGTAGCCAGTGCATCGCCGAGGATGGAAATAATTTCGGCTTGCACGTTCTCCAAAAAGCTACGCACGTCGCATGAGCCCTCCGAAGTGAGGACAAAGTCCTCTAACAACCGCTCGAAAGCAGTCTGGTTCGCTTTCGCCACAGGCTTGACGCGTTTCGTGGGTGGTGCATTGATGGAGGCTGCTTCTGCCTTCCTCTTGGTGGAGGTCGAAGGCTGGGCCCCAGATGTATTTGAACATAGTTCAGTGGCAGCCAAATGCTTGCCTGGCACGCAGGTGCGACAATGTCTTGCAAAATTTTTGCTTGATTTGGTTTCCTTGCATACAGGACAACTTTTCATGGAGCGCATTTTTTTGGGGGGTATGTTTATTTATATGTGATCTGTTGGTGGTAGAGTGTTTACAAAATAAACCCTGTAAAAAAATTTAAAAAAATATATAAGAAAAATATGATTGTAGATAGAAAAAAGCACAATAAATATTGTATGCATGTGTAATTCTATTTAGTTTATTTTTTGCTAGACACGAATCTTCTTCAGATTTTATTGCCCATTAGTATATTTTTCTACCAATCTAGTAGAGGTATGAAACTATGAAAATGCCTCCTAAAAAACAACCATTATTATTATTTTGTTTGTTTGTTTGTGTTACAATACATACGCGCGCGCGTGCGTGCGTGCGTGTGTGTGTGTGTGTGTGTGTGGCACATCGTTCCCCCGAGAGAGAGAGAGGTTTACAAAGGTCACGATATACGGAGTTGGAAAATTACGATATGGCGCATTTGCTCGTTACTGTTGCCAGCCATGGGTCTCTCTCTCTCTCTCTTCATCTTACACCAACGTTGGCATCTCTATTTTTTTTTAGTTGTAAGTAAATTGCCAACACACTCTAGTTAATAATGCTACATATTATACACACACACGCACACACATACTGCGTTGCCATCCACCCATCTCTCTCTCTTTTACAGCAGTGCCGGCTCTCCTTGCCCAGTGTGTGCAGGTTGGCAAAAATTGCTTTATGTGCTGTAAGGCAAGCCTCAAGCAAAATTGCCAGCTCCTTGCTTTAGGTTAGGTTAGAGCAAAAAAAATCTTGGTGATTTTTTTTTTCGAGTGAGGAGTTGGCAACACTAATCTCCACTTGAGGGCGGTCAACCGGGTTGATTGCACAAGCAAAGTTGCCAGCTCCTTGCTTTAGGTTAGGTTAGAGCAAAAAAAATCTTGGTGATTTTTTTTTTCGAGTGAGGAGTTGGCAACACTAATCTCCACTTGAGGGCGGTCAACCGGGTTGATTGCACAAGCAAAATTGCCAGCTCCTTGCTTTAGGTTAGGTTAGAGCAAAAAAATCTTGGTGATTTTTTTTCGAGTGAGGAGTTGGCAACACTAATCTCCACTTGAGGGCGGTCAACCGGGTTGATTGCACAAGCAAAATTGCCAGCTCCTTGCTTTAGGTTAGGTTAGAGCAAAAAAGGCTGTGGGTAAGCTGTCGGTTGTTTAACTCTTCCCTTTCTCTTTTTTTTTCTTGTAAAAAACTATGGCAAAAGTACCAGTGGGTTGGCAACCTTGTTTTATGCACTGTAAGGCAAGCCTCAAGCAAGGTTGCCAGCTCCTTGCTTTAGGTTAGGTTAGACCCAAAAAAAAAACCTTGGTGATTTTTTCGAGTGAGGAGTTGGCAACACTGCGAGAAAATACCTCAAGCAAGGTTGCCAGCTCCTTGCTTTAGGTTATCTTAGACCAAGAAAAACCTTGGTGATTTTTTTCGAGTGAGGAGTTGGCAACACTGCGAGCCTCACCGAGCCTCACTTTAGTGGCGCAGAACCGGTCCACCTGCACTACTATTGTTACTAGTCTGTGGTGATCCAGAGCAAAATCCACACGAGATTTTCCGAATTCCTTCAGAGTTAAAAATGCCCTTATGTGAGATTCTGCTTTTTCATGTCTCTGTAATGCATTGTGCACGTTATTCAGATCACAGTATTCCTCACTTGACCACACGGAGTTCGTCTTGTGCACGGCGAACAATACGCATGGCCAACAGTACAACCTACTGCGTGCTTCACAACCTGCTAGCCAAATAAACTTGTGGTACAAATTGCTTTGGAAATGTCGCACAAAGCCCCTTGGGCTAACTTGTTTTAAGTCCGGTAAATGCGGTGTTGGTCGACCCCCTTCCACGATTTTCATTTTAACACTTATCTCTCTCGAGCTAAACGAAACAATTTTCAATTGCTCAATAATACACCCGCACTTCACATCAACCGTTCCTAAATACGCGTTCATCCGATAAATTCACAGCACAAAACACGAAGCAACAAACACTTACACTATCCCACGCGCTTTCCACAACTGCAAATGCAAGTATCCACACAAGATCACTTTGAAAATCTCTGAAACAACAGAAAGTGATACCAACCTATTTCCTTAATTTTATCCGTCACAAAGGAAAGATATATCAGTTTGGAGATAAAAATTACGCGGAGGAATCAGAATCATTTCAGCAGAACGAGTATGTACATTAATATTTAAGTAATAAAGTGTCATTCAATGGCGTGCCCGGGGCGAAGGGGGGGCGTGGATGGTAGACATAACCCCCTTTTGGCCCAGTATATCTAAGAAAAAACGTCAAAGGAAGGAAAATATGACAAAATGGGGACCGTAAAAAGACCCTGGGAACACCATTTGCGTCATAATAATAGAACTTAAAACATATTCGGGCCTCCCCGATGGCGCAGTGGTAGTGTCGTCGCCTTGCAATCAAGGGGTTCCGGGTTCGATACCCGGTGGAGGCACAAGTGTTTCAGATCCCATTTTAAACTGTAGGTCCAGTCCCGATTAGCCTTACTGTGCATAAAGTGGACTTAAAACAACAAATCAATCAATCAACCATTAAAACATATTCTTGTGCTCATAATATGCAGAATGTATACGATTTACTTCTATGCCATGTACAAATATCAGTAGATAGTTCTTTCTCAGATAGCTTTATTTTCACCCCAAGTTTTATTCAAAAGCAGTCAATTTATTGATTGTAAAATTTGTGAAAGAGCTCACTTGAATTACTGCGTAAATAATTTGGCAGTTGCAAACACTGGTAGCGGTCAACACTTCTGGAATAATTTGAGCTGGACCGACCAGGAAGCAGGGTGCAGGACCAAGGTCCGTCCAATCTTCCCTCCCTCCCTGAGAAAACTCTTCACGGGCGTGCAGAAATTCCACTGCCCCAACTCCCAATGTCAACTTTTTTTACGCGTTTTACATTTCGCGAAATCTAAAATAATTTGTAATATAATATGATATATATGGAATTTAGAACAGTGATAATAACTTCTTTTAGTTATTTTATGACTAACAATTATTATTATATTTGCGATCTTGTTTACGTGTTCATGAAGACAAATATTCGTTACTAGTTTTTGCTGGCAACGTACCCATAGATGAATCCTTCTGCTTTCGGTTGAACTCGGCTATTTTCGGGAATCACGCAAGCTCGGAAAGCACAGCTTTTTGTAGAAGCTTTGTGGACGGGTTCCACCAGAATTTCACGCTTCGCCATGTGACTCCTTCGGAGGCCTTATTTTCCCGCAGAACGGCTGCAAGCATTGAGGCTGGTGCTTGCTACAGAACTGCTGGGGGAATTTGCGGCCGCATTTTTTCGCGAAATCGAGTGCGATGGAAACTAAATACGGTTAGAACATTAAGTACATTAAATGATATTCGAATTATGCAAGCAGTGCTTGCATTGCTTGTACTATATCTTCGCCTCTGATACATCCATTATGTTCGATAGTTGTGCAATAGTTTGTGTTCCATGAGTGTTATTAAATAATGTCGCGTCGGCCCCTATGGTGCAGTGGTTACCATATCGCGATACGACGCCAGGGGTCCCGGGTTCGAATCCCGTTCTGGACATGGATGTTTATGAATGTCCATTCATCAATTTCATTATATCATCACTCATTCCCATTTTCGCAATTAGCCAAAAGTGACAGAAAAGCAAAGTAATACAAATCAAATCAATTTAATAACGTTGCTCTCGAAACGTAGTACCAGTAGTACAGGCACCGAGGGTAAAATATTACTTTTAAGGTATATTCTTACTTCAATGAATTGGCGTCGGAAGAAGTGCGTGTTGAAACAGTGTTTTCTCATAGTCGAGAACTTACGGCTAATGCGTGTGGTGTATTTGTTTTTACTGTGTTGCGTAATATAAAACAGGGTAAAGTATCTACCACAGAAATCGGTGACCCCCCCCCCCCCTATTCAAATCTCTTGGGAAACATGCCAGAAAACAGAAACGAGCGATGATAATGATGACCTTGCAGTTCCTCTATAATAAATTCCATTAAACTTCTTTCACGTACGAGTTTCTCTTATATGCTGCAGTGATATGATATAATCCTGTGTAGAATTCTTCACTATATTTCATTGTACTCAAATATCAAGTATGCATTATATATAAAAAGTTGAATATAGACACAACGAATTCTCTGTGTTCCCTTTCCGCTAGCAGTTGGTTTGACAACAGCGCAAGAGCGTTGGCAGCGTATTGGCTGAACTCATGTTCCTTCTAAAAGCGTACGCCGTACGACGCACGGTTTTAGAAGCGATATCGGGCGGAGCCACGCAGAGGGTGTGCGTGGCGACCAGCCAATGGCAAGAGTGCAATGTTGTACGGTTAGCATACTGCGGCGCGGGAGTTAAACGCCGTGTTCTGTATGTTTCTTGCGCGCAAGAAGTTTCCATAAAACTCGCCACTTTAAGGTTCATCATAAGATGGGGTACGACATTTTGAATCTGACTGTCCAAGTCCCATGAATTTCCGTCGCCTACAGCCGGAATTATCGCTTCTCGAAGAAACACGGGAAACAACACGTCTCTACACACACACACACAATGACCCTTTCGTTTTCCATCCGTGTTCCGTCTGTTGTTTTTTCCTTGCCACCGTGTTGACCCCGCTGAGTTGTGTCTTGGTAAAGCTATGGGTGTCAAATTCGGTTGAATATACACAATGACCCTTTATTGTTGTGGGCGTTCACGAACGTTGCGAGTCAGTTAAGTCAGTTTGAGTTCAGCGTTTTCCTAACAAGTGCGGTGTAAGATAATTATACTCGTACGCCACAAAGAACAGTTGTGAGAGGATTCAATACAGCCCTTATTGATTCGATTTATTTTACTTCGTTTTTCTGCCACTTTTGGCTAATCGCGAAGATGAGGATGGGTGGTGATATGATGAAGGGAACACCTATGCCCGGGCCGGGATTCGAACCCGAGAACGCTGGTGTCGTAGCGCGCTGTGTAATACATCCATTATGTTCGATAGTTGTGCAATAGTTTGTGTTCCATGAGTGTTATTAAATAATGTCGCGTCGGCCCCTATGGTGCAGTGGTTACCATATCGCGATACGACGCCAGGGGTCCCGGGTTCGAATCCCGTTCTGGACATGGATGTTTATGAATGTCCATTCATCAATTTCATTATATCATCACTCATTCCCATTTTCGCAATTAGCCAAAAGTGACAGAAAAGCAAAGTAATACAAATCAAATCAATTTAATAACGTTGCTCTCGAAACGTAGTACCAGTAGTACAGGCACCGAGGGTAAAATATTACTTTTAAGGTATATTCTTACTTCAATGAATTGGCGTCGGAAGAAGTGCGTGTTGAAACAGTGTTTTCTCATAGTCGAGAACTTACGGCTAATGCGTGTGGTGTATTTGTTTTTACTGTGTTGCGTAATATAAAACAGGGTAAAGTATCTACCACAGAAATCGGTGACCCCCCCCCCTATTCAAATCTCTTGGGAAACATGCCAGAAAACAGAAACGAGCGATGATAATGATGACCTTGCAGTTCCTCTATAATAAATTCCATTAAACTTCTTTCACGTACGAGTTTCTCTTATATGCTGCAGTGATATGATATAATCCTGTGTAGAATTCTTCACTATATTTCATTGTACTCAAATATCAAGTATGCATTATATATAAAAAGTTGAATATAGACACAACGAATTCTCTGTGTTCCCTTTCCGCTAGCAGTTGGTTTGACAACAGCGCAAGAGCGTTGGCAGCGTATTGGCTGAACTCATGTTCCTTCTAAAAGCGTACGCCGTACGACGCACGGTTTTAGAAGCGATATCGGGCGGAGCCACGCAGAGGGTGTGCGTGGCGACCAGCCAATGGCAAGAGTGCAATGTTGTACGGTTAGCATACTGCGGCGCGGGAGTTAAACGCCGTGTTCTGTATGTTTCTTGCGCGCAAGAAGTTTCCATAAAACTCGCCACTTTAAGGTTCATCATAAGATGGGGTACGACATTTTGAATCTGACTGTCCAAGTCCCATGAATTTCCGTCGCCTACAGCCGGAATTATCGCTTCTCGAAGAAACACGGGAAACAACACGTCTCTACACACACACACACAATGACCCTTTCGTTTTCCATCCGTGTTCCGTCTGTTGTTTTTTCCTTGCCACCGTGTTGACCCCGCTGAGTTGTGTCTTGGTAAAGCTATGGGTGTCAAATTCGGTTGAATATACACAATGACCCTTTATTGTTGTGGGCGTTCACGAACGTTGCGAGTCAGTTAAGTCAGTTTGAGTTCAGCGTTTTCCTAACAAGTGCGGTGTAAGATAATTATACTCGTACGCCACAAAGAACAGTTGTGAGAGGATTCAATACAGCCCTTATTGATTCGATTTATTTTACTTCGTTTTTCTGCCACTTTTGGCTAATCGCGAAGATGAGGATGGGTGGTGATATGATGAAGGGAACACCTATGCCCGGGCCGGGATTCGAACCCGAGAACGCTGGTGTCGTAGCGCGCTGTGTAATACATCCATTATGTTCGATAGTTGTGCAATAGTTTGTGTTCCATGAGTGTTATTAAATAATGTTGCGTCGGCCCCTATGGTGCAGTGGTTACCATATCGCGATACGACGCCAGGGGTCCCGGGTTCGAATCCCGTTCTGGACATGGATGTTTATGAACGTCCCTTCATCAATTCATTATATCATCACTCATTCCAATTTTCGCAATTAGCTAAAAGTGACAGAAAAGCAAAGTAAAATAAAGCAAATCAAATTAATAATGTCGCTCTCCAAACCTAGTACGTACCAGTAGTACAGACGGGATCAAATGAAATGTACTTCCCTTTTTCGTACCAACTCAGAAGCGAGTTGGAAACTCTAAGTGCGGGAGGGCAGTAGCAGACAAGGCCTGGACAAGGTCATCATGCAAACTTGTTTCCGGCAAGCTTTTTGTTCGAGTCTTAGCAGTTTGCGGAAGAATTTTGTGTTCCTCCTCTCCCCCCCCCCCGCCTTTCTCTCTCTCCTTGAGTTTGTGTGTGTGTGTGCTCGCGCGCGCCGACACCTGTTTCATTTTAAGTTTGACGTATTTTTATTGCATCGACTACCATATATTCTCGAGTTCGGCCGTTTTGGAGGTCAAATGATCAGCACCACGCTCCAGCCGTTTTTACTCCCCAGGGATGTAGTAGAGACGAGAAAATAAAAATGTTTTACATTTCGCGTATGTGACAGTATTCTTTTGATATTGTCTTGGAAGTGTCTGTTAACATCCTAACCCGCAGTTTTGTTTAAGGATAAAACTGGTTGAAGGCCGCGAGTGTTCCTGAGAAGCAATGAGCATATCACATAATGCGCAATAGTTTAGCTCGCGTTTTTCTGAAAAAAAGAATGATATACAAATCAATTCTACGAATGCTTACGCCATTGTGACCATGGAGTGCAATTTGCACACTAACGAGGATCTGGCGTCTAGACATAAGGTCAGTATAATGGTCTGTGTCCTATCTATTTACGTTTGTAGTTGTTCTTTAACAAATTTCATCGTAACACACCTTTGATCCTTATCTTTGTGATTACCCAAAAGTGGAAGAAAAGCGAAATAAAATAAATCAATCAATCGGTTATTGTGTCCCTGCGTCTTTCAATTTTTCTTCATGACCTAAAATTTATGTTTCACTGATGTAATGCATCACTATAATCATGTGAATTATTTTCCGTCATCATAGTGTGCTTAATCATTCCTTAAAGCATAGACTCTAATGCTGTTGTCCTTAGTGTAATTCATCTTATTGTGTGGAAGTTTTGATGTAGGCAAAAGAATGATGAAAAATAAATCTCAATTGATTGTTCGAAATTTAAAATATAATAACTCCGAGGTGACGCATATTAACTGTTCTTACTTCGATGTCAAAGAACGATTTCTCCTATACATTAAAAAGGATTCCGGCCTCCGTGGTAGAGTGGTTAGCACAGCTTCCTTAAACACCGGCCTTGGCATTGTGTTCATTGTGAGTGTCCATTAATTTAATTTCATCGACCATCCTCATCGTCGCGTTTAGCCAAAAGTGGCACAAGAAGCGAATTAAAATAAAGCAAATCAATCAATCAATCGATCATGGGGTCTCCGGTTTCATAGAGCAGTATGCAAAGCACTTCGTCATGGAGGCCCTCAAAATTGAAATAATAATTGCAACAGAAAACCTGATATTAGATTATTTTAAGAGTTTAGGCATATTAACAATTTACGTCAACAACAACAATTTCACCTGTATTGTGTGATATCTGGTTCTGCCCTAACAATTGATTGATTGATTTGCTTTTATTTTACTTCGCTTTTTGTGCCACTTTTGGCTAATTTTCGAAGATGGGGATAAGTGATGATATGATGAAATTGATGAATGGACACTCGCAAACATCCATGCCCAGATTGGGATTCGAACCCGGAACACCTGGTCCTCAGATTTCGGCCTGTGTATGGGGCCGGTGGCCATCCACCGTCGTTAGGAAATTGGGGAGCTACAAATTAGTAGCGTGACGCAGCCACGGAAACCTACAAAGACTGAAGACTTGTCTTGTTAACCACACGTCACCCCATAATTTCCACCTCGGCAGGTGGAACTGAGGCCGGCAGTCGGTAGGTAGCACGGGTTATTATTATTATTATTACCATCTTCAAATCAAGCTTTATCTTTATATATTACCGCATTTCATCGCATGATCGTCCCACCCTGTTTTTCAAGAGCGAGAGAGAGATAGGCGGGGGTAGGAACGCAAAATCCTTCCACAAACTGCCAAGACTCCAACAGAAAACTTTCCGGAAATAAGTTTGTGTGATGGCCTTGTCTGCTACTGCCCTCATCCACTTTCTTATCTATACAGGAGCAATGAAGAGTTTCCAACTCGCTTCCGAGTTGGTAGGAAAAGGAAGTACATTTCATTTGATCTCGTTCGTACAGGCACCATGGATAAATACTCTTATTGCGTTCACAAGACAGAAATCGTAGTTTTAAAGCTGATTCTTACTTCAAGGAATTGGCGTTCGCAAGACGTGCATGCTGAAACAGTGTTTTCTCACAGTCTAGAACTTACGGCTAAAGCGTGTGATGTATGTGTGCATACTGTGTTGCGCATTATAAAACAGGGTAAAGTATCTACCACAGATATCGGCGAACCCCTATTAAAATCTCCTGGGAAACATGCCAGAAAACACAAAACGAGAGCGATGATGATGACCTTGCATGCAGTTCACCTACAATAAATACGTACCTTCAAACTTCTATCAGGTACGAGTTTCTCTTATATGCTGCAGTGATATGATATCCTGTGTAGAATTCTTCACTAAATATAGCACGTGCATGCATTATACCCATAAAAAGCTGAATATTGGACACAGCGAATTATCTGTTTCCCTTCCGCTAGCAGTTGGTTTGGCAAAAGCGCAGGCTGTGTATTGGCTGAACTCATGTTCCTTCTAAAAGCGTACGCCTTATAGTAGACAAGTTTGAGTTGTGTTTTAGGTCTCCGACCTTAGATCACCCACCCCCAGGAATTGGAACCTGGGTCTCCTACGTGGCAGCCAGATGCCCTACCGACTACACCACTGCGGCTACTGCAACCACCCCTGGTGAGCCAACAAATCTCCCCCAACTTCAAAACAAATGCTTGTAGTCACCATTTATTTTTAGTTATATTTGTCTGTCTTTAGCTTATCCAATTGTTCTTTACTTGTAAGCAGGGTTAACTTTCTGTGTGATCGATAATAACTGATTGGGTTTTAGTAATACTTTTGCTAATGCATGTACTTTGTTGCTTGAAGAGGTCGATGGCCTCTTGTCCTACTCATCTGCAAGTGTTCATCGAAACAGTGATGTTCTTGATGGAAGAGTGGAATTTCCCTGCCATAGGCCACCTTTTCCTGTAATAGTTTGGTTCCAAAATTATCCGTTCTTTGGAAAATTCCATGTTGGTTAGCGAGTTTTACATTCCATATGACTGTAGAAAACTTCTTACGTCACGTGCCAGCAACATATTTGTTAAAACATTAAAATCACACACAAATAGCACGATAAAAAACACTTCGGAGTTCTTCCAAGCTTTCAACTCCTTCACGGAGTAATCTTCAGGGCTGGTCGAGGAAAGACTGAGTAGACGCGGTTGTCGTTACACTGGCGTTACTTCCTGTGTCCGTCGGCCCACTGAAGAACTTGTGTTACTTTACTTGGAAGAATGCCGAAGTGATTTTTATCATGCTGTTTGTGTGCGATTTTAGTGTTTTAACAAATTTTACATTCCAATCATTGGCAACACTGAGGTTCTAGCAGTGGGAGAATGAAGACCACTTTGTCCAGCATACTTATGCTAAAAGTCGCCACCAAATATGCCATGCGTCAGAAGAACCTTCATGAGGAAGTCTATGTTTAACCTACACACACCCACAGGCCCGTAGCCAGGAATTCTTACTAGGGGGGGCAAATTCAATCCTAGAGGGGGCAAATTTTTAATATATTGTGTTGCATTGGCAGATATAGTAGGGTACAGAGGGGCACTTGTCCCCCTCCTCCAAAAGTGATATGTAACAGGAAAGAGATGATATCTTTAAACTCCAATAAACAAAAAAATGACTCTTCGGAATACCAAAGAATACAAAGATAAAGTTTAACATAAATAGCGACTGTATCGACTTTATGTTTACAGGTCGAAAAGGTTAATAGACGATTAATATGTACCAACAGTTTTGGGCTTCTCTGCAGAACTGATTAAGGAAGTCCTTTATAAATCGTGCTTCATAATGTTTCCCTCTAGTTTCCAGTATGCAAGATTTTTACGCACAAAGGAATCTAACGAGAAGCCAACACCACCATTGTGTTGTTATGCAAGGAAAATCGAATTAATTAAATCGGGCCGTCTCGGCCAATCCATTTCTTTGGGTAATTTTCATCCAGCCACTGTCGCACGCCCAGGCAGAAGTATGGATGGGCGTAATCAACAATCATTTGATCGAGCCATTTTTCCTGCCCCAAATCTTAAATGGCATCACTTATGAACATTTTTTGAGAAACGGGATGGCAATGTTGTTGGAGGATGTGCCTCTAGCTATAAAGACGTGACATGATTTATCAGCATGATGACTGCCCAGCTCGATCCCCCGATGGATTTGACGCCTTGCGACTTTTACATTTGGAGCCACATGACAAGCCACCGGTAAACTCGCAAGAAGAGCTCAGGGAGAGGATCTTAACAGCTGGTCAACACATCAAGGACACCATCACATCACGAGTTAAGAGACCAAATGTCCGTTAAAACCTGCGTGCCTGCATTCGTAACGGAGGTGCCAACTTTGAGCAAGACGTGTAATGTTCTTTAATTGTATTGTTCATTGATTCCATTCACATGAAGATGAATGAAGTATTATTTCTTGTACACAAATGTGAATGTTAGCAACATTTGTACCTTGTTGGATAGCAGATGACACATGGAAGTAATTTAAGTAATTTGTATGCTTCGTGTCATACCATTTTTGTTATTAATACGTTGCCAAGTAAACTAAGAGTGCATTTTTTTATCATCATTAGTAGGCTTAGACCTACCCGTTACTTACATGTGATTGTTATTTGGGAAAAACTTTTTTTTCAACGAACCACTTATTTGTTAGCTATCAGAAAACGCTGAAATAAGTTCCATACAATGATCAGTTTTTTCTCAATTCATCTTTTTATGTGGAAAATTGTCATTTGTCATTGTCAGAGTGAGCACTTGCTTTGAGGCATTCTGTAAGTCAATGTCATGTTTTCTTGTTCATGCTCTCTGTAATTTGCAGTGTACAGTTACCCACAAGAATACAGTGAACAATTCATTCAGACAAATCTAATTTTTTGCAGTCAAACGTAGCACACCCTATCTTTTCCACGATAGGTCCAAAATGAGTTCGGATTGTCGTTTGTGGGACGATTGTAGCCTAAATTGATGTGTCATACATATCCCTTTCTATGTGAAAATAGTGTGTGATATCCAATATGGCAGAATCCAAGATGGCTGCCATGATGGCCACACCCCCATTCAATGCAGTTTCCGCACCAATACCCACTTGCAACATGTGATTTTCCTCCGTCCACGCATCTCATTATTATTGGCCTGTGCCGATACTTTTGACTAAACCTGTATATATATATATATAAAAAAAAAAGTAAAGTGTGTATAGGGGGTGTGGGGGTATATATATTATGAAAATACATTACGTGATCAATTCATATGCCAAATTTTCTCTCAAATGTGCACGCTCTTTTTCCTCAAAAGAATTGTTCATGCATTTAAGCAGCAACAATCTGAAGTATATATGTATATGGCCTTACTTCTCTCTATGGAACGTTGGAAACGGCCCCGGCACCCACCCAGCGTCGAATGACATGGATACCTAAGGGAAACCCTGGGGGCTAAAGGCGGTCAGGGGCGTGATGCTAATCACATCACCCCCACTCACGACCGGATCAAGAAAGTGTGGGAGCACTTTACTTTTTTTTTTTTTTACTTACTTCTCTCTCGGGTAATTTAGAATGCATTACAGAGAAAAATCATCTTGGGATCGAAGCGAGCAGGAAAATCTTAGATCCAAATATATGCAAACTGAAACAATATTGATTTAACAGGGCGCAAATAATTTCACGGGGTGCCATGGCATTCTCTTTAACTTTTTTTTTTATTTAGATCGTTTTGGCTCCCAGGGCTTTGGACTATAAGAATAGGAAAATGTGTAATCGCGAGCGAAGCGAGCAAGAAAATTTTACGAAATGTATTTTTATTTGTATAAAATTTGAAAGCGAGGGGGCAATTGCCCTTCTGTGCCCCCTGCAACTGCCCTTGGCCGTCTGGAAGAAAAATGCAAGAAAAACTTGAAAACTAATTCCATCTTGAATATCCATTTGTACTGCTATTCTTAGACTCTGCTAGTCATGATTCTTTACTTCAATGTTTGCCCCCCCCTAGATTAGACTTCCGACTAAAATTGGGGGGGGGGGGGATAATGCCCCTGTCCCCCGCTGTGGTTGCAGCACTGTTTGTGAGTGTCTCTTCATCAATTTCACGTCATCACTCATTGTCACGTTTAGCTCGAAGTGGCAGAAAGGCAACGCTAAGTAACAAAAATCGAACATCCACTCCCTCTCTCTCCCACATGAATCACTATTACCAATAGGTAGACTTCGGAAACAAAAGATAAAGCAGTTCAAACTTCATAACAACACATCCAACAAAAACATCCAAACACATTAGGTACCTTTCATACAAGACTTCTCAAAATGTCACAACTGTTCTAGGTACTGAAAATTACGAAATCATTTCCCAAAGTCGAATCTAGAAGGGATTTTCTCCACCTAATCCTAGTACGACATTATTCGTAATCCCACACACGTTAATAAATCACAAAATCAATAAGTGTCTTTGTTATGTTGCTAGAGTAGCCTAATAGAGGATATAATTGGAAAGATTAGTAAGAATTCCAGTAGGAATATGTTCTGTATTTTTCACAGGGGGGGCAAGGCAGGCTCTCAGGGGGGGCAGTTGCCCCCCCTGCCCCCCCTCTAGCTACAGGCCTGCACACCCACAAACTATCATTTTCTTCCGCAGTCCTTATGTTATGCGAGGGTGAAGCATCAGTCACATTTGATAGTATATTGTTTCCTGTAATTTAGTTTGGGCTTCGGTGGAGATAGCCTATTGGTTGTCCAGCGAAAAGAATAGACTGTTGGGTATATGAGAACAGCGTTGCCGCTTGCCGCAGGGGCGAGTAACGGACTTGCTGGCAGTGAAAGTACAAGACCAAACAAACGTGCGTGGCGCTTGAATCGCGGGTACGTACAAATTGAAGAAATAAGTTCACGGTGAGCTATTATTAAAAACAAGAAACAAATTCACAAAATTACATAAACTGAAAGAATAATTCTTAATGAACTTACTTTTCTCTCACATGTCACTCCAGGGGGTTAATTCCTTCCATTGCAGAATCATCACCAGAATCATTTTCTTCTGTCAGATCATCACTCTCGCTGGAATCTTCACCCAAGTGGATTATTATCTGATCAACGTCATCCTGCAATTCATCTGCATTCCACATTTCCTTCTCTATGTCCATGACATGTTATACGTAATTTTGCCAGTTTTCAACTGTTACTGTCTTAAATTATTCAGTGATTAAATTTTCAATGTATTTAGTTTTGAATGTAGTGTTGTTACACCGCACATAATGCTTAACCTGTGACCTCACAAGTTCAATCGGGTTCAGTTCGCAATGATATGGGGGCAAACGAAGCACCGTATGCCCCATCTGTTTTGCCATCTCATCGATCTTATACTTATCGTACTTAATTTTATGAATATTTGTAAGTTCCAGAAGATCTCTCCGTAACATGTCGTCATCATAACGTATGCCATGAGATTTCAACAATTCTCTTAAATCATTCTTCTTCCACGAGGTTGTCTGCATTGGCTCTTGCTTGCGGCTATGATAAGAGGCATTGTCAACAACAATAACAGATCCCGGAGGGAGATTGACGAGCAACTGTTTCCGAAAATACATCTCATACGTTTCTCCATCCATTTCATCATGGACATCTGCTGTATTCTTTTTGCACTGAAACACAAGTCGGGCGTTTTGCAGAAAACCGCGTTCGTTACCCGCATGCACTAAAGCGTATCGCGCTCCGCGAGATGTTGGATTTTTTAAACCTGTGGAAAGACCTGCCAGAAACGCTTGTTTTGCAGTTGTAATAGTCTTGTCTTTCCATTCATAATTGACTGAGGTTCCGGTGTTCACCCAGGATTCATCAGTGTAAACAATATTTCTATTTTCACGCCTATAATTCCTAATCTCTCTTAAATATTTATGGCGAAGAGAAATTAAATCTTCTCTTTCCATTAACATGGATTTGTTGCCCCTTTTCTCATACGAAAAGCCAAGTTCTTTGAGAAAGACATGAAACGTTGATCTTTTAAAATTCGGTAATGTGGAGTCAGAATTAACAGCAACAAGAACAGAATTAAGTGTTGGGGGTTTGTTTTTAAAAAAGAATTCGTGAACTTTACATCGCACAGCACTTCTGACAAAATCATTATATTTTACATTTCTACTTGTAATTGGCGATCTTTTCCTGGGTCGTTTCTTACCTGGTGTTTCAAAAGGACCTTGAGAAACCTCGCCCCGAATTTTATACACAGTAGCCCGAGAAACTCCAGTTGCTTTCGCCATCTCGCTGGCTAACCAACTTACACTGCGATCCGGATTTTTCTGTTTTAAATAAACAAAAATATTCATTACTATTTGCCTTTCTTTACTTTTGAGAACCTCACCACGCCTTCTCTTCTTTACACTACTTCCGCTCATATTTCAGTATTAAAACCAACGGTTTTTTACAGCACAACACAACACAACCCAAAGCACAGATCCGCCACAGTCATTCCTCGTCGAAACAAACGGTCAGTCACCCTCTCCTTCCGTGAAATTTTGTCTACCGCGGTACTGGCTGAGGAGGTGGGGTGGAAAGCAGTCGACAACGCTGGGCTCGCCGTTCCCCTCCGTTCACGTGCCCCTGCACAAACAAAATTTAAAACACGCGCTGCTGGAAGGAACTTTTGCTGGTCTGAAAGCTTAACCAGTTCCAGAATAGCGTTTTGCATTCGAAAGAAAAGCAAGTGTGTTCACCTTTGCGCTTAGTAGTGAAAACAATATTTAAAAAGAGGGAGGATGTAGGGAAAGTAAAAGCCCATTTGAAGCAACAGTC
Source organism: Lepisma saccharinum (assembly GCF_977018435.1). Classification (NCBI taxonomy): domain Eukaryota; kingdom Metazoa; phylum Arthropoda; class Insecta; order Zygentoma; family Lepismatidae; genus Lepisma; species Lepisma saccharinum. Next base: position 40,658 of record NW_028143446.1, on the reverse strand, counting down.
TATTCTTTTCGCTGGACAATCTATAGAATATATACGCACCCTAGTTTGTGAATGGGAAACTTGTAAAGATTGTGCAAATTGGAAAATTTTGCATGTTTTGATTAATAACCGGTACTCAACGGATACCAACTGAAGAATGGTGAATATTGAATGTTTTATTGAAAGTTTAAAACTATTAAATGCTATTTTTACACAAAACATTATTGATCTCTAGCAATTGCCTTGGAAAGTTTTGCATTCAATTAATATATGGATTCATTTAGAACTGTATTGAGAGTTTGTGCCATATATTAAACTAAGTTCATGGTTAATCCGATTTATAATGGCCACAGTCCCATGTAAACTCTTTGGAGTAACTACATATAACAAAAGTGTTACTTTAAAAAATGGGTTTGAATTGTAAATAGTCAAGTAGGCCGTGGAGCAACAACTAGCATGCCTGGAAGTGAATGAGCATCTGCTGGCATTTAGACAGCTGTACGCTGACCTTGGCACTGGACACGTCAGTGCATCAGTATTCAGATAGCTGGTGTCCAGTTTCCATGTCTTAAGTGTTGTTTTATTTTACTTATGAAAATATCATTTTTTTATGTACAACTCTTATGTCATTATGAATTCTTGTAGAGAAGTTAAAAGGTGTTTGGAGACAGTGTTTGAAAACTTGTGAACAAATTTAGGGGAACAGGGCCTGTTCTTGATAAGAAGCGAAGGGTGAAAAGGTGTGTGGTTACTGAAGAGAAACTAGATTATGTTTAAGCACGATTGGATTGGAACAAACTCCTCAAAAATCCCACTGGCGCCTTGCACAAGCAACATACGTCTCCATAACGTCTGTGTGGGGATGTACCAAGCTTTTAAACCAGAAGCCATACATTAGAAAAATTTTAAAAAAACACCAGGAGAGAAATTAAAGCAATATCAGAAAGGGAACTGATATGATTTAGTGAAAATTTTCTTTAAAAATGCTATAAATGTAAGCAAGCAGGAGGTCAACATTTCCAACACCTTTTGTAACAAGGTACGTGCTCATTTTAATTGTAACTGTTAATGTAATTGAACGAGCTTATTACATTACATAGCTAGTGATTCCAGTTACGCAGATGTTGCATCCAGTTTACCGGCAGATGCACTCTCGTTGCCCGACATGCTAGCTGCCGCTTTGTGAGCAACTCTGGCATGAAAGGCACTGTATAACATCGTTGCCTTTTGGAATTAACAATTGTCTTGTCCCTTCATATGTCAGAAAATTTCATTCTGTTGGTTCCAAGTATCTTCCATATTTCATCGTAGCATCACTCATCCTCATTGTTACGATTAGCTAAAAGCTGAAGAAAAGCGATGTTAAAACAACCAAAATTTAAAAAAATATGAAACAATCCGTTCATTTGTTTTGTTGGGATTTGAGCTCCTGTATCAAGTCTAGTTTATGCACAGATAGGCTAATCGCGACTGGACCTACAGGTTAAAGTGGGATCTGAACAACTATATGCCTCCACTTGGCATCGAATCAGGGACCCCTTGATTATAAGGTGATGACGTTAGGGTTCTGTTATCAATAAATAAATAAAAGTACAGTAGTTCGCATAAAAATGAATTGTAAGCTCATTCTATTTTGCACTGCAAGTGATAGAGAAAGTGCCATTGCCCATTTAAAGTTTTAGTAATATTCGAGGAAAGATGCATGCAATCAACTTTAGCAACATTTTTAAAAAAATGTCTCCAGTACACATTCATCAAGAATACAAGCAAAATTAAATAGTATATTTTTTATTAAACTAAGTTATTGGCTTAATTTTTATAACATGTTGCAATATCAGATCAACGTAATCATAATTTTTTTCCCATTCTCAATATTTGGAAAAAAAATTACTAGCCAAAAATCTTTTAACAAACACTATTACAAGAAACATCCGGGACCAAATGTTTATATATCGTGACCTTTTGTAAACCTCTCTCTCTCTCGGGGAAACGATGTGCCACACACGCGCGTATGCCTCTCATTATTTTCCGTATTGTGACGCAAAACAAACAATAATAATTATAATAATAATTGTTTTTTTTTTTTTAGGATCCCTGGCCCCTATATAACCTCGCCAGGGTGCGCGACCGCGGCGAAATCGTCACGAGTTTGGATTTGTACTGCGAATGTTGTCAAAAATTCAATCAACGTTGTTCATTCTCAAAGCTAGAATCTTACATAGATTATTCTCTAAAACGAAAATCGATAATCCTATGCAAAGCCCCCAAGGCATTCAGGCAATTTCTAATGTTCGCGTGGATAGCGACGCTCGGTAGAACTTTTCCCGTCCCCGTGGAGAAATTGTGTTTCATCGCTCAATGTAATATTTTTATCACGGACCAAACTATTTGTCGAACCGACCCAGAAGCATTTGTCGAACCGACCCAGAAGCATTTGCGCAAATTCGAAATTACCGAATGTCATTCGATAGTGGTTTGGAAAAATTGAAATCAATTTTCGATTCGTTGAGAGCATCAACTCAAACGTTAGCTGCCATCCCGGAGCTTACACAGCGAGAAATAATTGTTTCGTCCGAGGTGAAATTATTGTTTTCACGCAACGTGCAAAGTATATTGCAAGCATTTCCAAAACTGACATCATACAATAATGCAATTTTGAAAACAACCACAGGTGTTGAACGTTCATCGTGGCTTCGAAACCTCACCCATTTTTTTTTGTTCCGTGCCCGCATATTGGAGTGATTCACAAGCTGCATTGCTGCACGTGGAATTTTTATGGAATCACAAGCACGAAACAAGTGGATGCTTTGTTTCAGGCATGGTTGAGTTTTGTGCTGGGGGTCGCCCGTTTCACACACCACACCCTGACGGGGCGTGGAATAGAGGCCGAGGAAATGATCGACAATACATGCATGGGTGGAACTGTCAACGCCCGTTCATTGTTATTTGTCCCCCACAGGATATTGTGCGCATCGAAAAGTCTTTTGTTGAAAAAAAAAGTATAGCATGAGTGAATCGGTCAACGGGGTTTATTGCTAGGACATTGACTATAGCGCTCATTGTGTTTTCACCAAAGGGGGGTTGAGTGGGTGGGGTTCCTATATAATGTACCAGTTTCTTCTTTTGTACATCATTATCATAGTGAATCAATCGTGGCAGTTCAGTATTCTTTAATTTGTTTGTCTGAGAGTATACATACATAGGAAGTTTTAGTGAACTAGAAGTTTTTATTTTGAAGTCTCTCTATCTCTCTTGAAAGGTAAGTTTTTATTTTTTCATGATATATTAATATTTTGTTTTGCGTCTGACACACACACACATATTCAGAGGAGTCATAAAAATTGACACACACCTCCTACAACAGTGCACACACTGTTCGCGTCTAATATATATATATATATATATATGTACTTGTGGAAAGGAAAAAAAAATGTCTAGCATTTTTTCAACTTTTTTTTCCCTTCTGTTTCAGTGCGCTTTTCCCTACCACCACCACCACAACCCCCCCAAAAAATTTCTCTGTATATATATAAATAACAGAGAAAAAAATGGAACCGCAACCAGGTCCCTCCGGTCTTTGCGGGAAAGTGGCATGTCGCAACTGCGGAAAATTGATTTCGAAATCGAACATCTCGAAGCATTTGAAAAAATGTCGTCTACCGGAACATGATGTCGTAGTCCCCCCGGCAAAGAAATCTCGCATTGATGCACATGAAGGCGGTGCTTTGAATAAAAGTGCACGCATCATGACGTATAAATCTGGAAGCGACGAAAAGTGTGACTCGAGCACCTTCCTCGACAATGTGAAATCTCTGGTAGTTGAGCAATTACGTGATTGCCTAGTCAATGTTGCAGTTAAAATTCATCTCGTCTTGATCCTGCTGTATGAGAAAGTTGTCTCGTCCGAGTCAAGCACTTTCAGCTTTTACGTAGGGTGTGAAGGCTTACACGATGACAATCACGAGGATCTTGACGAGATAGTGACACGGCTATTTGAGCACCTGACACAAAAACAAGAAGAGTTTGAAGGTCGCGGAAGTGGATGGAGTCTTTGCGGTGAGAATCACACGTTAGAACTTCGAGTCTGCAATTTCAAACCATTACGCAGCGCTCAAAAAAAAACAAAAACAAAAAAAAAAGCAAAATGCAGTGTTGAACATACAAAGTAATGATCAGAAGAGTTTTCTATGGTCTGTCATCGCCGCATTACACCCAGCTAATAATCACCCCCAACGTCTGTCCAATTACAGAGGATATGAGGGAAGATACGAGAATATGATGAGAGGAATTTCCTATCCTGTGCCTCTGAATAAGATCAATCAATTTGAAAAAACTATAGAGAGGAAAAAGGAGAAGATATCGATATTTCTGTCTTTGGGGTTGACGATTGCGACAACATTCGTGTGTTAAGACCTGCGAGAAGGCAGAATAATGTAATTCGACTCTTGCTTGTAGATGGCCGTTACAGTTTGATACGGAATTTCTCACGATTAGTAGGAAGACAGATCAGCAAGCATTGCGATAAGATCGAAATTTGCGATCGATGTTTGAGAATTTTTCGCGTGGGAAAGAAGATGAAAGAACAGCACAAGTGTTTTGGCTCCGTGAATGCAGAACCCGAAGATGTCATGCCGGAACCCGGAACCAAGATGAAATTTCAGAAACACCAGGCTCTTCTCCACCATCCCGCTGTCCTTTATGCCGACTTTGAAAGCTTCCAAGTTCCCATGACGTCTTGCAACCCTGATCCCTCTACCTCAAGCACGATACAAATTTTTCACCACGAGCCTTGCAGTTTCTCCATCTACGGAGAAAAATTAAACGATGTCATCTTGTATTGCGGACCCGATGCGGCAAAACATTTTGTTAAGAAGATAGCGGAATGCGCGAGAGAACTTGCACCCAGCCTGAAAGGCTCTTACGTTTCTCCACCTGCTCTCACGACGGAACAACAGCGGAGACATGACGCGGCGACAAGATGCGCGGAGTGTACCCAGGCTTTCACCCCCGAAAATCACAAGGTCGTACACCATGACCATCAGAATGGATTATTCCTGAGCACGATCTGTAATTCGTGCAATCTCAAGATTAAGGAGTCGCATTTCGTTGCCGTGTTTCTGCACTACACGGAGAAGTACGACACGCATCTGTTCGTCAAGGAGTTGTACAACATAACTTCTCGAATCAGCATCATCCCTAGAACGAGCGAGAAGTATATTGCAGTAAGAGTCTGGATCCCTCTCCAGGCTGGAGGAAGTGTGGAAGTGCGAATCCTAGACTCTTACAATTTCCTGTCCTCCAGCCTGGCCACCCTTGCATCTCAACTTGGCGACGAAGATCTTGTGGCCACCAAGCAAATGTGTTTTTCGGGGAGAAATGAGAATTTGAATCTGTTGCGTCGCAAGGGCGTCTACCCCTACGAGTACGTCAACGATTTCGACAAATTTGACGAGACGGAACTTCCACCCCGGGAGGCATTTTATTCTCATCTCACGGAGGACGTCTGTTCCGAAGAGGACTACGAACACGCTCGTAGTGTGTGGACGGCCTTCAATTGCCAAACTTTTCGTGATTATCACGATCTCTATCTCAAATTGGACGTGACTCTTCTCATGGACATTTTCGAATCGTTTCGCAAGAGATGCATCTCGATCTACAAGTTGGATCCTGCGTATTTCTTCACGACGCCGGGATTGACTTGGGAATCGATGATGAAATACACCAACGTGGAACTGGGCCTCATCGCAGAGAAAGAACAGTATGCCTTCATGGAGAGTGCGATACGCGGTGGCATCGTTCAATGTCCTCGACGCCATGCTCAGGCAAACAATCCTCATACGCCTGGTTACGATGCATCGAAGCCCAACACCTACATCGTCTACTGGGATGTCAACAACCTGTATGGCCACTCCATGTCCCAGTGTCTTCCCATCAGCGACTACGCGTGGATGACCGAAGAGGAACTCTCCTGTGAGGATTTTCTCAACTGGAGCGAAGATAACGAATGGGGCTGTTTCTTGGAAGTGAATCTTGATTATCCCGAAACGCTTCACGAGAAACATCACGGATTGGCCCTGGCCCCCACCAAAGAGAAGCCACCTGGAGGATCATCGGAGCCAAAACTCATACTAAGCATGGAGAACAAGCGGAATTACGTTCTGCACTACCGACTCCTCCAATTTTACATAAGTCACGGTTTGCAGCTGAAGAAAGTTCATAGAGGATTGAAGTTCCGACAGAGTAGGTGGCTCGAACCCTACATAGCCGAGAACACGCGACGCAGAGCGCAATCGACATCGCCTGCAGACAAGGATCTGTACAAACTGTTCAATAACGCCATCTACGGCAAGACGATGGAAAACGTGCGTAATTACATCGACGCAACGTTGGTCACGGACGAAAAGAAATTTGAGAAGATCGTCGCGTCCCCCTACTTCAAAAACTTCACCATTTTCGACGAGAATCTAGTATTCGTCGAGAAGAACAAGAAGCAAGTGATGCTCAACAAGCCGATTGCCATAGATGCTACCGTCCTTGAACTATCAAAATTGCACATGTACCAATCGTACTACGATCAGTTTCAACTCTTTTATGGAGATAACATCCAAATATGTTACATTGACACGGATAGCTTTATTTTTCTAATCCAAACACCAAGCCTCGAACATGATCTGACTAAGATGAAGCATCTTTTTGATTTTAGCAACTTACCATCAGGCCATCACTTGCATTCAGCAGAAAACAAAATGACGATTGGAAAATACAAAGATGAAGTTGGCGGGAAGTACATTACCGAATTTGCGGGGCTTCGTGCCAAAATGTACTGTGTAAAGATTGCAGAAGAAAAAGAGATCAAGAAAGCGAAGGGGGTGGGAAAAATAAGTACCAGCAAATTTAGCATGCAAGACTACAAGGAATGCCTTTTTCATGGTAAAAGGCAACTTAGCACTGATCATCGCATTGCAAGTAAATTGCATGATTTGTACACGACCCGTGTAACCAAAGTAGCACTCGATGGCCGAGACAATAAGCTACGCGTTCTCGAGTGTGAAATTCGCACGAGAGAGTGGGGCCACTGCAATGGAAGCAATAAATGTGACGGGTGTTAACTAACTGTAACCGCATAGCCATGAAGTCCGCTGTGTCTTTTGCCATTCTTCAAAAAATATACGGAGGAAAAGAGGGGTCCTCGGGCGATGAAAAGTAAGAGTTGTTATTATGTCGTTAAGCCCGCTCCAAACCGAGGCTCATTAAATTCAACTCTTACTTTTTTTCTTCTTCATCGTGATTTAATGACATAATTACAGGTTCGAGCCTTTTGAATTGCATCGCCGCAGATAAAATCTTCTCTTCTCTTTTCCTCCATATGTTTTTGAAGAATGGCAAAAGACACAGCATATAGAAAATTTAAATAATTAACAAGGACAATGAATCTCTTTGGCTTCCGCAAACAGATCAACATGGAAAGTGCACCACCAAATTCCAATAACCTCTTACCTTCCGTGTTATCTAAACTCAATGCTTTACTAATTGTACACCTCAACAGTATTTGGACGAAACTGAATGACGATGTGGGCAAGATGTTTTACGTCTTTAATAACAATTTACATTTCTATGAAATTCCGATCGACGGGAAACTTCAAATCACCGTGAATCCGGAGAACGCAGGCGAAATCAAAATTTCTACCGGCAAGAACATTTTTCGAATGAAGCACGACAAGGTACTTTCTAACATGGCGTACGACGTTTCTGCAGGAGATTTACTTTACGTGGAACTCCTAGGAGATTACGACAAACTCGTTCCTCTCTTCGTAGAATTACGAATCGTCTATCCTATTATAAATAACCGTTAACCAAAAATGCCTAACGACATTTTCGGCAACACCAAGCGTGTAGACCACGCAGAAGAGATTCTCATGTTGGACGTTCGAGTTAAAAAGTTGAGGAGTGATTTGATCGCTTTGCAGGAGACCTTAAACAAAAGTTTAGAGTCGGAAATCGCTACGCTCCAAACGCAATGTCTCGACCCCATTCTGAAAATCGATTCCGAACTGAAGACGCTGATAAAAATTATGTCGACGTACCTTCTTACGACAACGTTCAAAATATACAGTTGAGCGTGGATTCGCTTCGAAATGATTTGGCCAAATTACAGCAATTTCAATCGAAAAATGAAGATTTGGAAAAATTGAAACTCGAAATCGAAGAACGAACTTCCGCAATAGAAAAGAATTTCTCTGAACTTCAAACCGTCGTGAAAGATATTGATGCGGAACGCTTGCACGTCGTCGTTTCCAAATTACAAGAAGAATTCACCGGCACGTTGGAAGAAATCAAATCCAAGTTACAGACTTTGGAAGATACCATGACGAACCTACCATCGTCAGACGAACTGCAGGTCATCGGTAAAAGCGTCGCGAACATAAAAATTCAATTGGAGGCTTATCAAGATTTCGAACACATTCAAACCACCATCGCTACGCTTCAGGCGTCTCTGGAGTTGATCAACGAAGAAATTAAAAATATTCACGCTGAAGCAAGAGCGTTGACGAGCATACAAGACACGTTAAGTACGGTTCAGCAGAAGATCGACTACCTGGAAAATTTGAACGTCGAATCCAATCTTGCTCATTTTCATCACGTACTGGACAACATACAGGGTGACTTGGAATCGTTACGGACGAGCGTGCCTTCGAGCGAAGATTTGGAAAAATTGAAAACGGCGGTGACGGCACTATCCGATTCGAGCGACATCAAAAGTTCATTGAGCGATCTCGAGAGTAGGGTGGCCAATCTCCCCACCTCCAAAGAATTGCACGCTTTGAAAAGGAACATATCTCGAATGCTGAAACGACTGGAAACTGAAACGGCGAACGTGGAACAGATTCGAGACGAAATTAGTTCGCTGGTGTCGACGCTGCCCACTTCGCAGAGCGTCGCCGACCTTCACACGCAGTTTACAGAGATGCGAAGCATCGTGAACGATCTTACCGAGAAAAGTTTGAAATTGAATCAAGTCGAGAACCTTCAGAACATTGTCGTCAACATCAGAGATCAAGTTGGAGTGCTGGAATCCACGCAGGAATCGACGCTGGCCTCTTTCGGTGCCAGGTTGCAAGAACTCAACGAAAACTACAAGCAGTTGAACGTGGAAGTGAAAATCAAACCGTCATTTTCTACCGTAACGGATACCATAGTCGAGCATTTGCTGCCCATCGAAAATAAACTCGGACACGTTCACAGTAACCTGCTCGGCGTCGACACTAAATTCGCCAAATTGTTCACCTTGCAAGCCATCGAAATCAACAGCGTACCCAATCAACAGAGAATCTCCACGTTCGTCGAAGGCAACAAACTGTACATGTTACATCCTTATCATCCGTACTACAAGTTTCTCCTCGATGGCACGATTCAGATAAACGAATTTTCGTACTGGTCTCACGGCAGAAAAGCTAGCGTTCCCACCATGACCTTAATATCGAATCGTGGCGTCCAGAAAGCAGGAAACATTCCTCTGGCACGTTGGAACGAAACGCGCAACATATATGAAATACACGAAGACGAAGATCTTACCGTTTTCGACGTGAGTGCCGGCGATAAGCTGATCATTCAAAACACGAGCGAGGTGCCACCCTCTTTGAATCCCATCACGCTGGTGCTTCTCTTCAAACGTAATCTCTAAAAAAAAAATGTCAAGGCAAGCCATCGTCCAAGAATTGCATAAACCTGCACGCCGCAACTACGAACGTTTAGCGGTGGTAACCAAGGGAATCGACGACCTCTGGGAAAGCGACCTCGTGGAGATGAGTAGCGGCAAGTTGAAAAACATACATAAATTGAACAAGGGCAACAAGTACCTCCTCACCGTCATAGACACATTTTCGAAATTCGCATGGGCTCTACCTTTGAAGGCGAAAACAGGAACATGCGTCACGGAAGCATTCAAGACAATTTTTCGCGAAAGCGGCGGCAGACGACCTCGGTTTCTGCACACGGACAAGGGGAAGGAATTTTACAATGCCGTATTCCAAAAGTTTATTCGGAAACACAACGTTCAACATTACTCGACCTTCAGTGACGTCAAGGCCAGCATCGTGGAAAGATTTAATCGCACTCTGAAATCGCGCATGTGGTCACGCTTCACGCTTCAGGGAAGCTACAAGTGGGTCACCATTCTTCCGGAACTCGTTAACGACTATAATCACACGGTGCACAGAACGATAGGCATGAAGCCAGCTGACGTTACCAAGTCCGACGAGCAACGTTTAATTTCTAGCGTTTACTGTCCAAAGTACACACCCACGACAAAAAAAGCTAAATACGAAATTGGAGACCAGGTGAGGGTCAGTAAATTAAAGCGAACGTTCGACAGGGGTTTCACACGAAACTGGAGCACGGAACTTTTTACGGTGGTTCGAGTTTTACCCGGAAACCGACACACGTATATAATAAAGGACAGTGGCGGTGAAATTTTATTGGGGCGCTTCTACGAGGAGGAACTCTCTAAAACTAACACGTATCTTATCGAAAAAGTTTTGCGTAAGAGAGGTGACAAACTTTTGGTGAAATGGCTGGGACTTCCGGACACGAGTTGGATCGATTCAAACGAAGTGATTCTATGAGTGCGTGGAATGTTGTGAAACGTTTACCTGATTCGGAAAATCAAACGAAGAAAAGGAACGGCGAATTGCTCCCCGACAGCATACGGTGTCTGATCGTAGGACCTTCGGGGTGCGGAAAGACGACACTGCTCATTGATAATTTTATCCTCGCACCCAATTGGTTAGACTGGGAAAACAGACACCTCTACGTATTTTCGAAAAGTCTCGAACAAGCGAAATACCAGCAACTTATGAAACTGTACGAGGGACTGGGCATTGCAACTTTCGCAACTGAAATCATTCCACTGGACGATTGTCTCGAGAATTCCGTTGTGGTGTTCGACGACATGATCTTGGAAAATCAAAACGAGATTCGTAATTTTTTCACTCGAGGTCGTCACAAAGGATTAGATTGTTTCTACCTGGCACAAACTTTTTCCAAGGTTCCAAAACAACTGCTACGCGACAACGCTAATTTCATTTGCTTGTTTCGACAAGACCACACCAATTTAAAACACGCACACGATGATTACGTAGGGGCTGACATAAATTACAATCTATTTTCTAAATTCTGCTCCCACTGTTGGAACAGTGACGATTTCGGATTCGTGACCATTGACATGACTCGAAAAGCAAACCATGGAAAATATAGGAATAAAATAAACGTTTATCTAGACGTCTCAAAGGCTAACAAGAGGACAATTTCAGATTTGCAACAAGTAGAAAATCCAAAAAAAAACAAAAGGTCGTGAGAATCTAAAAAATAAAATTTGAAAAAACGTTCTTTTTTTTCAAACGTCTGACAAGCATATATAAATAACCATTACAACAAAAAGTGAGTGTTAGAAAAGTGGATAGTCTCAAGCGGGTGACAGCAGAAAACTACGAGAACCGAACGTATAGGCTGAGAATTCGACGTTTCAAAAACGTTTCAACGTATATAGAAAAATGTCAAAACGTCAATTTCAAGAAGACGAAAGGAAAATATAGGAATAAAATAAACGTTTATCTAGACGTCTCAAAGGCTAACAAGAGGACAATTTCAGATTTGCAACAAGACGAAAAAAATCCAAAAAAAAAAAATCAAAGGTCGTGAGAATCTAAAAAAAATAAAATTTGAAAAAACGTTCTTTTTTTTCAAACGTCTGACAAGCATATATAAAATAACCATTACAACAAAAAGTGAGTGTTAGAAAAAATGGATAGTCTCAAGAGGGTGACAGCAGAAAACTAGGAGAACCGAAACGTATAGGCTGAGAATTCGACGTTTCAAAAACGTTTCAACGTATATAGAAAAAAATGTCAAAACGTCAATTTCAAGAAGACGAAAATCTCAACTTGCGAAAATACCTCGTGAAGCGATTCAAAGGTTGGAAATCCGAGAATCGCGGATCCTACGAAGAGAAGAAACGTCAGGATCAACCTGTGATCGATGCCATCAGCGGTCTAGGTAAAGAAATTAAAGGTGACACGGATCAAAATAAAAATTTGATCAACGAACTCGTACCACTCGCAGCTAAAAGTTACGGTGTACCCACGCCCATTTCGAGCATTCCTTCGACACCGTTCGAACTGCAGGATGTACCGGCACGACGTCGAGCCATAGGCAGCACATCGTCTTCGGATAAGATCGAGTTGGGACCTTTGGCACGAGACTACCTGAGCACGGGGAAGTTCGACAAGGATGAAGTGTTCGGATTGTATCCGAGCATGGAAACCAACGAAGGCGGTGGCGTCGTGTGGAAGATTGGAAAATCGAAGGTGACCTTCGAAGGCAACGACATTAAAGTTAATTTAGGCGAGAAGGATAGTTGGACCAGGTATCCGGGTACGGTGGGACTGTGGGAACTCGTTGCCAAAAAGCAGCCGAAAGATTACACCGACGAAGATTACCAAAGTTACAAGGAAATTCTGATCATGACGGATGCCTTGTACCAGAACAACGACGCCTCGCAGAATAGGGTGAAATCAAGCAGCGGCGAGAAGTACAGGAATCTCATCAAACCGATTTGGAACCAGGTCAAAACAGGCAGCGGCGTCAAACGCTACAACACGTTACCCAAAGAATTCGTTTGGGTGGACGACGTGAGGAAGCTCGTGGACCGATTGTTGGTGATAGCCGGCGAAGAGAATGCAGGCAATCGTAATTTTTACAACGAGAAGGTTGGCATCGTGGACATGATCAGCACGAAACTTTCCAACTTCATCGTGAACGACGACAAGGGCATAGGTTACCTGATCAAAATCATCAACACGCTGCCTCCTAGATTCTGGAACGTGGCCGAAGGAAAGGGACTCGTAAACGACATCATCAACAAGTTACCTTTCGAGATGCATTTACCTGGCTACCAGTACTGCGGACCGGGTACCAAACTCGAGAAAAGATTGGAGAGAGGAGACAAGTGTGTGAATCCGTTGGACGCCGCATGCAAAGATCACGACATCGCTTACAACACCACGCAGACGGATCTAGATGCACGTCACGAAGCAGACAGAAAGTTAGAGCACGCAGCTTTCGAAAGATTCGTCAGCAGAGACGCTTCGTTGGGAGAAAGAGTTGCAGCACTGGGCACCACCATCGCCATGAACACGAAACAAAAATTTGGGTGGGGTGTATAAATAAATAACATACAGTAAAAAAACAACATGGCTCATATAACCAACTTGCCACCTGAGCTACTATCTAAAATATTCAAAAAGGTAGTAAATGGAGATATAGGAAAACTTTTGATAATAGCAAGAACGACGCCAGCATTTCGAATTCCGTGTGAAATGGCCGTCAAGGACCGTCTTCGGGAGATCAGCGGCCTGAGGTGCGGTGATCTCGACACACTTCTTTCGGCTGCAGGGGAAAAATTAAACGATAGGTTAGATGAATTGCACGAGGCGAGGCAGGGAAGAAGACGGTACACAGTAGATTGGCGCAAGTCTAAGCAGGAGACGGAAGATATCATTACGCACATCATCGCGTTTTCCGAAGCACGGACTTTCTTCCTCTGTTAAAAAAATAATAATATATACGTGTCAAAAAAAACTTGATATATAAATAACACACATCGTGAAAAAAAAATAATCTTCGGTATATAAATAACACACATTGTGAAAAAATTAAATTTCTCTCTAACACTCTGAAAATTTTTCTCCTTCGATATGACGACTGAAAAAAAAATGAGTGATCTCCAAGCATTAAAACAAATGCTAAATTTGTCAGTCGAATATGTAAAAATTCAGGAATTGGAAGTCGGCAAACCTTACACGATAACTTCCGGTTCAATTGTTTCTACCCAGTATGGTCCCAAGGTGCGTCTGTTGCTCGACGGACAATACAGTCTATTTTTACCAGATCGATACGCTAACATGTTATCCGACGAGAAGCTAGCTATTTTAATCGAGAACAAAACTCGAATCGTGTACAAGGGAACAAAAGAACTTCTTGGTAAGAAAACGAAGCACGTAATAGAATTTGTGTAACGACTGCGAGGCCTTGAAAAAAATTACACGAAACAAAAAAAAAATCTCAGAACATTTATATATAAATAACATACCGTGAAAAAAAAATTACACGAAACAAAAAAAATCTCAGAACATTTATATATATAAATAACATACCGTGAAAAAAAAATTACACGAAAAAAAATCTCAGAACATTTATATATATAAATAACATACCGTGAAAAAAAAAATATATAAAGCATCAACATGAAGCCCAAGGGTGTCGTGTACCAGATACCATACTCCAATCTGAAAAATCTAGGTGCCCTCGACGGGTTACTCACCAAGAAACAACGCGAGAAGAAACGTTCTTGCTTGTCCAAAGGACACGGAATGAAATTACTTCTCAGCACACCTCAATTGAGACGCTTGCAGCGTTCGCGGAAACAGCAAAAGATCGGAGGTTTCATATTCAGCATCCCGGCCATCCTGGCAGCATTGGGGGCCGTTGGAAGTTTGGCTGGGGGTAGCGCCGCCATCGCGAAAACCGTCATCGACTCGAAGAAGAACAAGGCGGAATTGGAAGAACAGAAACGTCACAACCTGGCCATGGAGAAGAAAGGGGGGAAGGGCGTGATGAAAAAGTTTAAAAAAAAGAAACAGCAGCACTCACCAACCGAGACATTGAATCTCTGATCGAACCATTACGAATCAAAAACTTCAGAGGAGTTTTCATGTCCGACTCGTTACCTTCAACCGTTAAAAGAAGAGAATGCGGCGTAGTCAACTTGGACGGTCAAGAAAATCCAGGCACGCATTGGATATGTTACCACAAAAACGACAATAACAAAGCATTCGTTTTCGATTCTTTCGGAGGTGTTCCACCTACAAATTTAGTCCATTATCTAAAAACGAACAAAACCTCTATATACTACAACGACGAACGAATTCAAAATTTCGGAGACGAGAACTGCGGTCATCTCTGCCTCTCCATGCTCGCGTTTCTCTCTAAAATAAATAAGCCTACGATCAAAGATTTCCAGAAAGCATTGTGGAATCTGAAACATCATCACTAGGATGGGCGTGTTCCATCTCACGAGCGAATCTTCGATCTTGAAACTCACGCTGCACGACGACATCGTCTATCCTAAATCCGTAGCTCTGCGTGCATTCTACAGCATGTACCTCATACCTAACGTCACGCAGCACAACAACAAAATTAGCGTCGGAAGCGAACATATCGTCGTCACGCCAGGTCAATACAATCTTTCTACTTTGCAAGCTCAATTACCCAAAGGCACGTACCTTTCTCAAAATTCGGTCACGCACAGAGTGGAAATCCTATCCGCGACGGAGACCGTGGACCTGGGCACCATGGGAGAACTTTTAGGTTTCGAGAACGACACAAAACTCGAAGCTGGCATCAAGCACGTAGCAACCAACATTCCTAAATTCTTGGCCATAGAGACTCTAAACGTACACTGCAACATAGCGGAAGGCATGATCACGAAATCTTCGGACGGATTAGGAAGGCACAAGCAGACGGGAATCATAGCCACTTTCAAACCCAGTTCCGAATTCATGGAACCGATCATCTACACACCTTCTTCGCCGATCTATTTTCCAGTATGTCGCAACCGCATAGACGACATAGAGTTGGTGGTGACGAACGAGAAAGGAGACGTGGTGGATTTCGCAGGTGCAACGACCACTGCCATCGTGGAGATCAACGTATAATAAATAACACACATAGTGGAAAAAAATGGAGCAAATCGAAAGTTACGAGTTGCAATCTTTTCCTCCCAACCGTCGCACGTTCGCAAATTTGAACGAAGCGAACCGGGAGATCGAATACGACGTGGACGTCGGGGACGGGTTCGTTCATCCTCACAGAGCGGACCTCTACCTTCAATTCGACGTGGTGAAGAAGGAAAGCGGAGACGCGTTTCCCGCAGCAGCAAATTTGATACTCGTGGACAACTTCGTGCCTCACCTGTTCTCGCAGGTGGAGGTGAGGAAACACAACACCGTCATCGACAGAATCGATTATCCAGGCATCACGTCGACGGCAGTGGGAACGTTAAAATTATCCAAAACGGACGCAGCATACTATCAAGCGGGAGGATTCGAAGCGGGGACGAAAATATCGACGAGAAGTCACACGGTGCTCTTTCCCATGCGTCTGCTGCCTGGTTTCTTCTCGGACTACAAGGAGATCATGTGGAAGGGAGGACTGAGGATCACGTTTCGAAGAGCGGCCAACGACAACGACGCACTAATGCGATACGCTACTTTGGGTCCGGACGGTATCACGCCGATAGCCAACACATTACCCGAAGCAGCGAAATGCGTCATCCGGAGCATGGAATTGAGAATGCCGGTGGTGGAATACGAAACGAACTACGCCCTCAAGTACAAAGCGGAGATCTTGAAAAGTCCGCAGGTACCGATTCACTTTCACGGTTACCAGTGCGTGCAGAAGATGGCGTCCGGAAGTCACATGGAATTCGACGTGACGACGCAGTTCAACAACATACAGTTCGACATGCCAGATTTCGTCGTGGTGCTTTTTCAGACCGGGAGGGACAAGAATCAGGAGAAAGATTCCAGCAAGTTCGACGACTGCAAGATCAAGAACGTTTATCTCAAGAATGGTAGGAACGAAGTGTTCCCGCGCGAGAATTACAACCTCGACATGACCAAAAACGATTACCTCAAACTTTACGAAGCGTTTTCTGCTTACAAACGCGTGACCGAGGGAAGCGTGGACATGTACTACACGCCCAGCGAATTCAAAGCACGCAGACCCATGACCGTCATCAACACGACGAAGAGAAAGCAGGTGGTGGTCAACGATCGAACCAACATCAAGATCGTCTGCGAGTTCCACGATGCCTTGCCCGAGGATACCCTATGTAGTGTCATCCTGATTGCAGAGAAGTCCTTCGCCTATGACGTGAAGAACGAGAGGGTCGCAGAGCAGTTTTAACAGGTTTTTAACATCTTTTCTTGCACAATAAGAAATTTTTGTAATAGCACAATCAGTTACAATGGCACAATACGAATTTCACTAGTTCAGATCAGTTACAATATCAATTTCATCAGTTATCAGTTACAATATCTTTTTTTTTCATTACTATAGCACGAGACAATCAGAATTTGCACAAAAATTTTGTTATTTTTTACACGAGAAAATTAACAATAAAATTCTTTTTTTTTTTAATCGTTTCAGATGCTGTCGAACATCAAAAACATATACACATACACACACACTAGAAAGAAAAAAGCATGCAACTTTATTTTGTAACACACACACATATTCTCCATCTTCATCAAGAAAATATTATAATAAACATAATTTTTTTATCTATCTCACAATAAAACTCTATATCCAAAAAAAAATTACAACATCAAAATAACACTAGAGTCGTTAGTACACGTTGCATGCATTACGGAGGTCCTCTGTAGAGTTTCATGGAAGTTTGAGAGAAAAAAAAAAACAAACACGTGAAACTCTAGAGGTGTGGTAATCTATAACCGCAGCCGTTAGAGAACCTTTTACTTTTTTTTTGGTTGGGCACCACGCACTCCTGGCGAGGTTATATAGGGGCCAGGGATCCTAAAAAAAAAACAATTATTATTATAATTATTATTGTTTGTTTTGCGTCACAATACGGAAAATAATGAGAGGCATACGCGCGTGTGTGGCACATCGTTTCCCCGAGAGAGAGAGAGGTTTACAAAAGGTCACGATATATAAACATTTGGTCCCGGACTTGGAAAATTACGATAAGGTGCATTCGTACTTCTCGTACTTCAAGGATGAGAGAGTGAATTTACTCGTACCGGCTTTTCTGCGCCGTGAAACATCGTTAGCGCAATAAATGAGGCGCGGAACGTGGAGAGAAAGTGAGATTTTCAGGTTTTTGTGGTCGTTTGGTCAAGAAATCAGAGTTGGCCTCAAACATACAAATACTATCTACTTATGAATAACGTTACCTGGATTTTTTTAAAAAAGTAAATGTGACGTTTGCGCATCATATGGTTTATTTTTAGTACAGTCACTTTATTACGATATTTTGACAAATCCAGCGACTGGGTAAATGAGGCTATAAACCTTGAATCTTTCCCCTCGGCATGTCGTTGTACTACATGTTTTGTTGTACTGAAACATTGCTTGCCTCCTTCGTAAGACTACGCTTCGCTACTGGGATGTATTACACATCGCGCTACGACATCAGCGTTCTCGGGTTCGAATCCCGGCCCGGGCATAGGTGTTTGTAAGTTTCCCTTCATCAATTTCATCATATCACCACCCATCCTCATCTTCGCGATTAGCCAAAAGTGGCAGAAAAACGAAGTAAAATAAATCGAATCAATCAATCAATAAGGGCTGTATTGAATCCTCTCATAACTGTTCTTTGTGGCTTACGAGTATAATTATCTTACACCGCCCTTGTTAGGAAAACGCTGAACTCAAACTGACTTAACTGACTCTCAACGTTCGTGAACGCCCACAACAATAAAGGGTCATTGTGTATATTCAACCGAATTTGACACCCATAGCTTTACCAAGGCACAACTCAGCGGGGTCAACACGTTGGCAAGGAAAAAAGAAACAGACGGAACACTGATGGAAAACGAAAAGGTCATTGTGTGTGTGTGTGTGTGTGGGTGTGTGTGTAGAGACGTGTTGTTTCCCGTGTTTCTTCGAGAAGCGATAACTCCGGCTGTAGGCGACGGAAATTCATGGGACTTGGACGGTCATATTCAAAATGTCGTGCCCCATCTTATGATTATAATGCAGAAGGCCTTAGAAAGAGCGTTTCGCGGGCTAACAGCAGACGTCGCTCGCACACTATTGCCGATACTCTCGTGTCGTCTGCTCCTCAGCCGAACAAACAGGCCGAGGTAGCAAGAGGCAGAGGTCATTCACCCTTCCAGAAGGGTGCAGCGAGAGCTAGCTGTGGCAACCGGGCTCGCTCATTCGCGGACCTGATTGGTTCTCGCAGACACACCCCCATATTGTTGTCTGCTGTAAGCCCGCGAAGCGAACTTTCTAAGGCCTTCTGCATAAAGTGGCGAGTTTTATGCAAACTTCTTGCGCGCAAGAAAAAATACAGATCACGGCGTTTAACTTTAACTCTGCAATATATATTTATATATTATATATATATATACACGGTGGGCCAAAAGTCCCTTACCACTCCTTGTAAAAATCGCTTTAGTGGAAATTGATGAATAACAACCATGTGTGACAACATTAGGCCTAGGGGGAAGTCATAAGGTGGGGGTGCCCTTGACGGCGGCCATCTTGAAAGCCGCCATCTTGGATACAAGTCCAGTTTTGTAAATGGGAAGGTAGACATGCGATACATGATTTTAGGCTAAAATTTGATACGGAAAACAATGATGAAGTCGTAATGTTGAAATCTTCCTTTGTTAAAAAGTTACAGGCATTCAAATGTTGGAATCACACTTTTACATATGGTGCTCTACGTGAGCGCCCTCCAGCGCCACCCACGTGTGTAGTCGTTCACCCCAATTGTCCATGATTCTGCTAAGTGTGTCAGGCTGCAAAGATCCTTTCTTCCAGGTGAGCAACATTTCTGATCTTCTCGGCGTATACCTTGACCTTTAAATGACCCCACAAATAAAAATCCAATGGAGTCAGATCTGGTGAACGTGCCGGCCACTCAATGGGACCACGACGCCCGATCCACCGTCCAGGAAATTGTTCATGCAGATAATCACGGACGTTTAATCCATAATGGGGAGGTGCACCATCCTGTTGGAAAAATAAGGGAAATGTGCCATCCTCGGACAACACGGACGGTAGGATGAGATCACGCAACATTGCCAAATAATGATCAGCATTAAGGTTACCAGGAATGACGAATGGACCAATTAGTTTGGTACTCCATAGGCCGCACCACAGCATAACTTTACCAGCTCCTACCAATTTACAGGGGTCAACCCAGTGAGGATTGGTAGCGGACCAATAGCGACAGATTTGTTTGTTGACCTCTCCTTGCACATAAAAATTCGCTTCGTCGGAAAACAGGATTTTTGAGGCGAATGTGGGATCTGCTTCAAGTTGGGCAACTGCCCAGTCACAGAATTCCATGCGTCGATCTGGGTCGTCTTCTGATAAATAATGTTGAAGTTGCAATTTGTACGGATGCCAATTGTTTTTCTTTAGGATGCGTCTGATGGATGTACGGCTGACACCACATGCCGCTGAGAGGCGACGAGTACTGCGGTGTGGTGATGTTGCAACAAATGCCAACACTGCTATGGTTGTGCTTTCGTCTGTTGCAGTAGTGGGTCTTCCAGACCTGGGTTTGTCCGCTACTGAACCAGTATCCATGAATTTCTGGAAGAGGTTGGCAACACTCACATGAGACACAGGATGTCGATCTGGGTGCCGTTCATTAAATTCATCTGCTACAACACTTGCACTCCTTCCACCCCATGCCCTTATTAACTCTTTCCTCTCCTCTGTGGTTAGTGGCATGATTTAGGCACCTGCAACAAATAAAAAATGGTGTGATTCCAACATTTGAATGCCTGTAACTTTTTAACAAATGAAGATTTCAACATTACGACTTCACCATTGTTTTCCTTACCAAATTCTAGCCTAAAATCATGTATCGCATGCCTACCTTCCCATTTACAAAACTGGACTTGTATCCAAGATGGCGGCTTTCAAGATGGCCGCCGTCAAGGGCACCCCCACCTTATGACTTCCCCTAGGCCTAATGTGGTCACACATGGTTGTTATTCATCAATTTCCACTAAAACGATTTTTACAAGGAGTGGTAAGGGACTTTTGGCCCACCCTGTATATATATATATATATATATATATATATATATATATATATATATATATATATATATATATATATATATATATATATATGTATATATATATATGTATGTGTGTGTGTGTGTGTTAATCATAGTGTGTAAGTGCATCAGGCCCAATTTCGTCTTAATCCGACTCTGGGTATAAGCATTTGTAATAGTTACCTTTAGAAAACGTGCGAACAATTTTTGCTATTCCAACATGTCACAATTTTGAATTTAATTTTTTTTACATACCGTTAATAAACTCACAACAGAAATGTGTGATAATAAACGTGAATATGTTGTAAGCATGTTTATCTGGGGACCTCTCAATTCCTTCTTTTTTAAAACATTTCTTGCCACTTCTATTGTTGCATCCGAAAGCAGCGCACAGAGCCTCCCCGATGGCGCAGTGGTAGCGTCGTCGCCTTGAAATCAAGGGGTCCCGGGTTCGATACCTGGTGGAGGCACATAGTGGTTTGGATTCCACTTTAATCTGTAGGTCCAGTCCCGATTAGCCTTACTGTGCATAAAGTGGACTTCAAACACTAAATCAACCAACCAACCAGCAGCGCACAGAGGCATAGCTTCTTATTTATTCTCTACTCGCAGTGCCCCTGAAATGTACAGATAGTATGCACCTTAGGCGCCGACTCCATGGGGCTTGGGGGGCTCGAGTCCCCCCCCCCCCAATGTTAACGATGTGGGGGCAGAGCCCCCCAAATAATTTTGCTTAAGAGGATCTAATGTATTATTTTGCTTCTCTTGTAAAGTTTACTCTGAATTGTGCCACATGAACTTAACTTGAAATACACATTTGATATGTTCTAGACCATCAACTTTTGGGGGGCTGAGTCCGTTAAACCATCAGCTTTGGGGGCTATGACCAGAGACAGCAAAACGCATGACTTATTACTATATAGACGGTGTTAAAGGCGGAGCTACTGCGGAGCATGCGCAGTCGTCTGGTCCCCCTCGAACATCCGGTTACGCTTAGGATGCTATGGACGTTAATATGAAAGGGCAAAGTGGAGATTCTTTTACAAGGAAATAGGGAGTCAGCTGTGTAGCATATGGTTGCACAGTTCGATCGGGAACAAATTTATTGAGTCAAGTATCACTTCGTAGGTTTCTGAAGGACGTAGAGAGACGAAACCTGTTGATACAAGCAGAACGAGAAAGGACTGATCCCCGGAAAGGATTTTTACGACTTGCATTTTGTTACAAACATGTTGATCGTTTATCTGCGTATTGTGTTGTGGTGAAAAGCACGCCTCTTAGTGAGGTTTCAAACCGAAGCGACACGCAACAGCAGTGGTTCGTATCGAAGTGACAAGCGACACAGGCCCATTTATTCTATAAATAAGCATTTACCGTTCATGGGAAATCAAGTCTCAGGCGGCACAATACACGCCATTGGGAATCTGAGCGACACGTGCAGCTTGTCGTGTCGCTTCGGTTCGAAAAATTTCATTGATCATTGAGGATTCACTTTATTTTAAGTGGCACGGATATTACACACCGAAGCGACAAGCAACAGCCCCTTTACTCTAAAGGAAACAATTCATCTTGCATACGAGTACAAAAGAGCGAGGCGACACGATAGTAGTTATTTGTCACCAGCCACTCAAAGAAAGCCACTCAAAGAAAGATGATAAAGAGAGAGAGCGATAAAAGAGGGGAATATAGAGAGATAGAGAGGATAAAGACAGTGAGAGATCATAGATGATGAACAGTAGAAAAAGAGAAGTGGATATAGAGAGATAGAGAGGATAAAGTGAGTGAGAGATCATAGATGATGAACAGGAGAAAGAGAATGAAGGGAATGAGAAAGAGAGAGAGAGAGTGTGTGTGTGTGTGTGTGTGTGAGAGAGAGAGAGAGAGAGCGAGAGCGAGTTGAATAAGTGGTAGTTGATAGAAGAATATTCACACGACACACAGAGAGAGAGGAAATAAGAAAGAGGGAGAGAAAGAAAGAAAGAGAAAATGAGAAAGAGGGAGAGAGAGGGAGAGTTGAGTAAACGGTAATTGATGGAAGAATACTCACACAAAACATGCTTTGTTCGGGAGTCGAGCCCTATGGTCAGTTTGAAGGCGAGAACGAAACGAAAGATGATTATTGAGAATATAGGAAGAATCAGCAAGAAAGTTGATCCCCCCGTGGAACTGTTGTTGTGTCCTGAATTTTTCCAAACAAGGAAATGCCCGATGTTGTTTTCAAAATGCTAGAATAGGACTGTGACACCCTTTCTCCAGTACATTAACTGGTTTCTAACAGGAAGGTGTTTCAAAGATAGCGTAATGACACACTTTCTTGGATCTACGACCGTTCATCGACAAGAAGTGTATTTTCTATTTTGATTGCGATTGTCTGTTAATATCCTGAAGTGTTAACGGGAGACGCACTATTTCGGAAGATTGACTTCCCCAAATTTGGTGTCGTCTGATTAATAATGGGGACAAACATGGACAATGTGTTTGCGGAAAATTTTGTGCACTGATGACGTTGAAGTAGCCACTGTATCGACAACAGTATAAAATTAGATGATTGTCACCAACTGTCACATTTCCGAAAGAAGCTCAAGAAGACGCAAGCTGTATTTGCCGACTTGTATCTCTAAATAATAACAGGTAAGACTGCAGTAAATTGTTACAATGTTTACTGATTAATATTGAATTGCGTATTTGAGATAAAAGTTTAATGCGAATTTTGTGCATTTTGTTAATTTTTTATTAGACTAATCGCGATGATGATGATGATTATGACAATTTTAATTTTAAAAATAAATTTATGTTCGGATAGCTTAATCAGGAGTGTGTCTATATTTTAAATTAAGATCCGAACCAGTGCTGTTTCTAGACCGATATTTTAATATAAGACATCGGTCGCAGTGAGGGTCCACGAGTGGGAAACGCCACAAAGATGCGAACTTGGAGCTTTTTGGCACTGTATTATGTTAACCAACCGCTACGATTCGGAGAATGGTAGCAAGACATCTGAATGTCTTTCAAAATAAAATTTGTTGTGATTTTTAGTTTAGAGCAAAGATGAATTGAAAAAATTACCGAAAACACTAATATTATTTTTTCTTTTCAGATTAACACTGCAGAATCGCCCTTCTATTTTGTGTGAAGCATATTTGAAAATAAAAAAAATCGGTAAGTAAATTTTAAAAGTACATTATTTTATTTTAATTAATGATTCAGTGAACATTGCAATGAATATATTTATATTATTTCTATGCATTGATTACTGCTAAGTTGAAAAAACGAGTCAGTGTGCAATATTTTTCTACACAGAGATTTCCTTGAATACATGGCGACGATGAGGCTGAATGTTGACAAGATGAAAACTGTTTTATCAAGTTTATTTTATGCTCGCATAGGATAATTGTGACTGGATCTATATATATATATATTAAATGTAGATTGTTTCTAGTGTGTGCAATGTTTCTACGCCAAGACACACAACACAACTATCACTGTATCATCGAGTATCAAGAGTCAAACATAAAATAGGATTTGAACTTAGATTTTTTTGGCATTGTAGCACGCAAACTATTTTTAACGATTTTGATTTTCATTGGTTGATTGATTTGCTTTATTTTACTTTGTGTTTTGTGCTTTTTGGCTAATTTACGATGATGGGGATGAGTGATGATGGGATGAAAAATTGATGAATGGACACTCACAAACATTTATGCCCAAGCAGGACTCCTAGCGGCGGAGCGCGATGTGCTAACCACTCGACCACGGAGTCCGACATTTTAACGATCTTGAATTCTATGCTTTGTAGCTAACTTCCCCGCCTGGAAGAATGTTGGCAATGTATTGTATTGTATAAATTTGTTGTTTTAAGTCCATTTTATGCACAGTAAGGCTAATCGGGACTGGACCTACAGTTTAAAGTGGGATCCGAACCACTTGTGCCTCCACCGGGTATCGAACCCGCGACCCCTTGATTACAAAGCGACAACGCTACCACTGCGCCATCGGGGAGGCCCTGTTGGCAATGCATGTAAATAATTTTCAAATACAATTTGTTGCATACGATAATCTGTTTAAATTTATTAGAGTTTTGATTAATTGAACAATGTGTCGAAAACACTAATATTATTTTTTCTTTTCAGATTACTCGTGCGGATCCTGTTTTCTATTTTGTTTGATAATACGAAGCGGTAAGTAATTTTTAAACAAGAACAATATTTTTTGTTTTATTTTTAATAGTTTCAGTTACAGCGTAGTGCATATAATTATTTTATTACTATGAAAACTAGTGATGTTGCTTCGGAGTTTACTACTGAGCGTATTGAGGGGCGGTGGAAGATGAAATGTGTTAATTACATTCACAATAGAACAGTTTGTATTACGGTGAGGATTTTTTCTTTACTACCCAAGAAGCTAGCATTATTTGAAATTCTTGAGCCTCCGCATAGGAATGAAAAGAGTTCTTTGAATTATGCTGGCGGACGACTCAATTTGCAGACCGACATGTGACTCGGGGACTACGCCACTTAAGACCTCCTCGAGCACAAATTGGAAAAGGGAATTGACATATTCCCGAGGATCATTTGTATTTAGCAAAACAGAGAAATTTGAAGAAAATTGAACATTTACGATTCGAACCTAAGATTTTTTATTTTGATGTGTACCAAGATTTTTTTTTTTAATTTCATGTTAGTTTTCTGCCAGCTTTGCTAAACGCGACGATGAGTGATGATGTGATGAAGGGATATTTACAATTATTATTTTTACCTAATTCAGGATTCGAACAAGGGACCCCTTTGGCGCGCCAGCATTGTTAAAAAATAACTTTTGTAATCTAATGTCGCTTCTTTCTACCGTTGGGTAACCGCGACGGTGAGGATAAGTGATAATATGATGCAATTGATGAAAGAACAACAATACAAAAGCCGGGAATTGAACCCAGGATCCCTGTGCTAATCATTTCACCAAACGGTAAGATATTTGGGAATCTTGTCTTCTGGCATAAGGTTATGTGCATCGGAATATAATATTGTGTCAACCATGTAAATGTATGTACCTTCACGGAAATTTCGAAGAGGGCGCCCCCCTGCGGAAATTTTCGTGAGTATTTCTAAGCGTGTGTGGCGCTGTGGTTTCAATTTGCTTGCAAATTGAAACCAAATCGCCACACACGCATCGGGCACGGATTTAATATTGCGTGGATAAATATTTTTTTTGGGGGGGGAAGGGGGTAGTTGACTAAATGCAAAGTACAGTGGGGGGAAAATATTGATAGCAATTCTATTATATATAGTAAATTTATAAAATAAAAATAAAAATAATTACTTTGAGACTTATCCAGATTTTATTTTTCAGGGAAATGGCCACCAATGCAAACACTGTAATTGAGAATCCCGAGCAGGCAAGCGAGAGTCAACTTTTGGAAGCTCTGTTTCTGCTATCCAGGGCCGTGCGCGAAGAGGAGCGTGTGGGGGTCTCCCAGGAAGCGGTGAGTAACTTTTTGAAATTTATTGCCCGGAATTTCCATTCAAGACCATGTGAAGTTTTAGATAATTGTTGTTCGTCCTTGTTTATTTTAGATTTGTATATGGCTGGAATGTTTTGTGATGAGAAATATCACTTCGAAGCATTCTGGAAATATATGGAACTAAATATTGAACGGGATGAAACTAGAGACCACCGCCGCGAAGAGGATATAGAGATATTTAGGAACATCGGACAGAATGATGATGATGAAAGGAATGGAAATGGTAACAACAGGGCAGCAGTAGAGTTGTTTAACTTGGATCGCGACTTTCCAAATTTACCACCCCCACGCTCTGCTGCTGGTGCTGTGGAAAATCGAACACCAGATGCATCAGGATTTGAACCCAGGTCACCAATCTATGACATACCCTCTGACGATGAAATGTTAGAGTGGTTAAGACAAGCTGTTGTGCCACCATCTCCCATTCTGTCCGATGAAGACGATGTTTTAATCGAAGCGATGGAAGCGTACGAAGGTCAATCCAACCAACGGTCGGATGCTAGATCACCTTCTCCACAGCCTGGCCCTTCCAATGTCTGTTTCAAAGTCCCGCAACACGGTTCTGGTGCCCAAACCGAGGGTGGCGAAACAGACAGTGGTAGCTTTGAAATTGTAGGTGAAAAGGCCCACTACTTTCCAAAGTTTTCTACGGAAGGTAGGATAGTAGTGGTAAAGCCGAGGAACTATCGTTTTGATGATCCTCGGGAATATGTCAATTCCCTTTTCCAATTTGTGCTCGAGGAGGTCTTAAGTGGCGTAGTCCCCGAGTCACATGTCGGTCTACAAATTGAGTCGTCCGCCAGCATAATTCAAAGACCTCTTTTCATTCCTATGCGGAGGCTCAAGAATCTCAACACCGAGATTATGTTCAGGCACATTGAAAAAGTTCTCAATTCTAACGAGAACTTTCTTGTAGCCGACAGGGTCACCTTTAATATTTGTATTGTTGATCCTCAGTTAGGAAAAGGGAGAGCCCGTGCCTTAATAAAGTATGCGCCTTTGAATCAAATATTCGATGGTATGAAACACCAAAAGTGCTTGTTTAAGATTAAAGAGGAAGATGTATACTGTCTTCCAAGAGCTCTGGTCATAGCAAAGGCGCAGGCAGATAAAGATTTGAATTTACTTAAAAACCTTAAAAACCCAGTCAGAAAAACACAAAAGAACAGGGCCATCGAATTAAGCAGGCTTGCAGGTGTAGATGTTGATGCGCAAAACGGTTGTACTCTGGAGGATGTGGCGAAATTTCAGACTTACTTTGCTCCAGAGTACCAAATTGTAGTGTACAAGCAAAGCGAACACACAAGAACTTTTGAGATTATTTTTCAGGGAAACTATGCTCCAAAACAGTTGTTTATTCTTTTCGAGAGTAAACATTATTCTCCGATCCTGGCTATAAAGTCATTTTTAAATTTTAGATATTATTGTCCAATGTGCTTGGATGGTTACAATTCCAAAGAATCGCACAAGTGTAAGTATAATTGTACTTATTGCGAACAAATTCACGAACCACCCGTTGAAACCACAGAAAACCACTGTAGCGAGTACAATAGAAATTTTCCTTTGTTGAAATGTTACAATCAACATAAGACTGCTTCTTCGCGTGGGAAATCTGTATGTGAGCAACTGAAACTTTGCACCGATTGTTTTGTTCTGGTAGACAAAAGAAAACGCAAGAATGTTCAACACCGATGTGATGAGCATTTTTGCAAAATGTGTTGTGTGCATGTTGGTCCAGAGCACGAATGTTTTGTCCAAAAGGAAAACTTAAAACACGTTGAGAGATATCTTTATATTGTATATGATGTAGAGACAATGCTTCAACCTCCCAATGAAAAAGGAGAACGTGAGCATGTTGTCAACATGGTCATAGCGATGCAAAGATGTCATGCTTGTAAGGATTCCGATGACATTACATTCTGTACAGAATGCAAGCAACGTACCCATGAATTTAATAGTATGGAGGGATTTATTGAATATGTTTTACAGCCGAGAGAGAAGTTTCAGAAAATTATTGTTCTCTCTCACAACGGGTCGAAATTCGACAATATATTTGCGGCTAGGGCGTTGCTCGAGAAACAGAAAATAATTCCCTCAGTTATAACACAGGGACATCAGATTGTTGAGATGAAAGCTACACCAAAAATTACTTTTAGAGATACTTATTTATTTTTAGGGGTCAAATTATCCAAACTCCCAAAAACCCTAGGCCTGAAAAAATGCATGAAGAAGGGCGAGTTTCCGTATCTCTTTAATACGCCCGACCATAAAGACTATGTAGGTGCGTTCCCGGATCTTGAATATTTTGATCCTGACAGTCGAAACCCTGATGATCGGGAAGAGCTTATTAAATGGCACCAAGAGTGTGTCTCACAAAACAAAGAGTTCGATTTTCAAAAAGAACTGAGGGAATATTGCAAAAACGATGTAGAAATTTTGACAGCCGCAGTTATTAAGTTTTCCAATTTGATTGAAGAGGAAACTAGCGGATTGCAACCTTTCATTGTAGCCCCCACAATTGCAAGTCTTGCAATTAGAGTTTACAGAACTCATTATTTACAGGAAAACAAAATCGCCATCATACCTCCGTATGGCTACAGGGAACGTGACAATCAAAGTATTAAAGCTCTTCGTTGGCTTAGCTATATGGAAAAAGTGTGTGGGCGCAAGATTTCTCATAGTGCTAATGGTGGTGAAAAATGGGTCGGGCGTAAGAAGGTTGACGGGTTTGAAAAAGGTACACAAAATTTGTTATCGTTTAATGGCTGCTATTTCCATGGTTGTCCGAAATGTTACAGAGAGCAACGCCATCGTTCCTTAGATGATAGTGGTGATTCCATGGAACGAAGATATGAGTGTACCATGGCCCGCAAAAAGTACTTGGAATTACGCGGGTATACCGTCAACGAGAAATGGGAATGTGATTGGGACAGAGAAGTAAAAGAGAATAAACAAATTCAGCAATTCATCAGAGACAACTGTCTAAATTTAAAAACACCTCTGATCCCAAAAGATTGTTATCGAGGCGGCAGAACTGAAGTTTTCAAATCCCTCCAAGAATGTGACAGCCATGACACTTTTATATCTTATTTGGATGTAACAAGCTTGTACCCATATGTTATGAGTACCAAACCGCTGTGTGTGTGTGTGTGTGGGTGTGTGTGTGTGTGTGTGTGTGTGTGTGTGTGTGTGTGTGTGTGTGTGTGTGTGTGTGAGAGAGAGAGAGAGAGAGAGGTATTTGATTGGCTTGCATGAACAATTTTTGGTCGTCAGTTGTATAAAAAGGCAATGATTTTTGTTGTATTTGCTCAGTGGTTAATAATGCTTCCGTTCAATCACCCGTGTACCATTATTATCAGTGGTCCGTCCAGGGCCGGAAAAACACAATTCACACATAAGTTGTTATCAAATTGTAATTCAATGTTCACCCAAAAATTTAACGAAATTATATGGTGCTATGGTGCTGTGATTCCGAAATTAACAAACAGTCAAAATATACGGTTCCATCCAGGAATTCCCAATATGGATAGCTTTGAAATTCAAAACAATAGTCTAATTATTCTTGACGACCTCATGGGTGAAACGAACGATGATGTGGCTAATCTCTTCACAAAATACGCTCATCATAAAAGTTTAACTGTTATTTTTATTTTGCAAAATTTGTTCCCAAAAAGTAAGCGAGCAAGAGATATTAGTCTAAATGCACATTATGTTATTTGCTTCAAAAATCCTAGGGATAAATTACAAATTCAATACCTTGCCCGTCAGATTATGCCACATCTTAGCAAATCTGTGGTTCAAGCATTTGAAGATGCTACGCGTGATCCTCACACATATTTACTATTCGATATGACGCAATCAACCCCTGATGCCTTGCGAATACGCAAAAATATTTTCCCGGGAGAAACTATGTATGTATATGCTCAACAAAAAGACATGTTCAAAGCCTTTAATATTCAGTTCTAGTAAAAATGCAGAAGTTGAAACATCACTTCCATGTGCTTCGCGCACTTTGTAAATGTAAGCCCAAAAAACGTAAAGTTATGCTACAACAGGCATCTGGAGATGTCATACGTACTATCTCTCAAGTTGCTAACAACACTATAAAAGGAAATGTTAAATTATCGGATCGTCAGAAACATAGATTGCGAAGACATAAAAACATCTTGCGTGCTTTAGCCCAAAAACGTGTGTCTCTGAAAAAGAAACGTCATCTATTGCTGCGTAAAGGTGCTGGTTTCTTACCTTTCTTGCTTGGACCTATTATTACCGCTATTGCAAGTGCCGTCGCCGGTGGTGGTGGTGGATCATGAGTTCGCAATTAAGGAAACTTATACTTGTACCAGAAGATGTAGTCGGTCAAGTTCAAGCTTCTGTCCAATCAGTACAAAATTTTCAATCACTTCTCGATTCTGAAATGCACCATGTATTATCTAGAAACGATATAAATATTCATGAAAAATGGAAATTGTACCAACAAGCACTGGACAAATATTTAAAATCTGTACCTCATGCACAAAAACCTTTAGAAATACCTATTGTTGAACACGAAGCGGTTGAAACAAAGGAATACCAACCTATAAAAAGCAATCCCGGTACATTACCAATTTCTGAAATTATTGAAACAGTTCCAATAATGCTTCGAAAAAATACAGAGCTATTGCTAAAAAAAGTTTTAAGTTCACACAATATATCTTGGTATACAACGGGCACCGTAACTATGTACGGTAAAATATATCCCAATTCCAATATTGTAGATTTAGTGAATGATGTGGTTAGGCAACGAAGAAAAAGTCAAAATCCTGTTGGACTTGATCAGTTTGTCAGAATCCTTCGTTCAATGAACATTCCACACCAGTTTCTTGGACCTGCAGCACTATCGAAACTATCACCAAAAAGAAGGGAAGCTTTGTCACCATTATCTTTTTTCGAAAAGTGGAAAGAATATAAATATTAGTAGTAAACATGAAATTACATCAACTCTATTATGTGTATACAAATCCAGCTTCATTATCAAATGCGTCTAAATTGTATAAAGCAGCCAAAGAAAAAATTTCCGAAGCTAAAATAAAACATTGGTTACAATCTCAAGATGCTTATACCTTGCATGCTCCTGCATATAAAAAGTTTCCCAGAAAACAATATTATGCTAGTGGTCCTTTCGAAACTGTGCAAATGGATTTAGCCGATATGCAGAATGTTGCAAAATTCAATCGTGGTTATAGATATATTTTGTGTGCTATAGACATATTTTCCAGACTAGCATTTTGCATTCCGGTAAAGAACAAAACTGGTCCCGTTATAGCAAAAGCAGTGGAGAAAGCTTTGCACATGTACAAAAATGTTCCGTTAAATTGTCAGACAGATTTCGGCAAAGAGTTTTACAATAAACATGTTAAAACTATATTTAAAAAATACAATGTAAATCACTACAGTGTTTATTCGGAAATGAAAGCTGCGATATGCGAACGGTTTATTCGTACAATAAAAGAAAAAATTTATAAGTATTTTACAGCAAATCATAGTTACAAATATATTCATATTTTGCAAGATTTAGTTCAAAGTTATAATAATTCTAAACATTCAACTATCAAAGTTGCACCAGCACAAGTTAGCGATGAAAATATGAATCAAGTATGGTCTACATTATACGGATCAAAGAAAAACTTTCGAAAAAGTTGCAAATTTAAGCCGGGCGATTATGTGCGAATATCAAAAACAAAAATGAAATTTGAGAAAGGTTATTTAGCAAAATGGTCTCGGGAAATTTTTATTGTAGACAAATGCATAAAATCAAATCCGGTAACATATCACATTAAAGATTGGAACGGTGAAATGGTGAAAGGTATTTTTTACGAACAAGAGTTACAGAAAATTAACGTAAATAAAAATACTGTCCATAGAATCGAGAAAATTTTACGTAGAAAAGGTAATTGGCTCTATGTAAAATGGTTCGGTTACTCAAATATCTTCAATTCTTGGGTTAAAAAGAGTGACACATTGTGTTTATAGTTCATTAGCTTTGTGATGGAGCGTGTGAATGAATTTTATCTCTCGCTCCCGTCTAATGCAAGCTCCGATATTTTCCAAAATAACACCTCGACCTGTTATACAACAAAATTAGCTCACCCTATTGATCTCACTGATTCTAAATGGGTGGTCGGTCTTGCCGAATGTAGTTGTACATGGAGTTTTTATAATGTGCCAACAGTTCAACAGATTATTATCAAAGCGGTGCGCGCAGACAACTCGGAAGTTATTCAAGAAAGAGTTGAAATTCCTGCTGGTTTTTATGCATCTATTCAACATATTCTGAATTGTGTTCCAAAAAAAATAAAACAATTTATACATTATGACGAGTACATAAACCGTGTATTTGTTAAAACTGACACGTCCATTCAGCAAATCATGATAGGTGTAACACCTGCTTTAATGTGTATTTTCGGATATGCTCAAAATATACCAAAAACAGAAGATCCTGTGGTAGTTGCGGTGAATCACGAACCCTTATTTTACAAAGAAGCACCTTATGTTTGTAATTTGAATTATTTTCTCCCCCAAGAGATTAATGTTTGCGTAGACATTGTGAAACCTCAACTGCATGGTCATATATTACGAAAAATCGGAATCAATCATTATACCTATGGTCGAAATAAGAACTTTGCATTCGATATACCACGATATATCAAAGTCGAAAAACACTACTTTGACACAATCGAGATAAACTTAAAGGGACATACATGGGATAATCTACCATTTCGGTTCGGTTCATCGTACATTAAGCTACATTTCAAGCAAACAGGAAAATGATCAGTGAAGGCACAGAAAATGATTTTTACATTACTCTTACTTCGAATGGCTCGCACAAACATTTCCCTCACAACACAACATCACATTTTGTGAATATGGTGGAAAGCGAAGTTCGTCTCAAACAGTCTGATTGGAAAATTGCATTAGCCGAAATTCAAATACCCAATACATGTTATAATATTACCGAAGATCAAAATATCATCTGGTATAATTTGCGTCTCGAAGAAAATCTCTATGAGGCCCACAAATTCAAAATTCCTTCTGGGTATTATCACACTGTAGATAGTGTGCTGGAACAAATCAATAAAAAAACAGATCTTTTTCGATTCACATATCGCAAATTAGCAAACACTATACATTGTAGTTACGATTTCCGTGTAGAATCAATTAAATTTTCACCAGTTTTGAGTCTACAGTTGGGATATGAACCGTACACTAACATCACAAAATACATCAATGGATCGCGGAGTCCATACTTGAATATTGGATATCCTCAGCAGGTGTTTGTGTACACCGATATTATACAGTATCAACTGGTTGGAGACAGTAAAGTTCCATTATTGCGTATAGCCAGCATAGAAAATGTTAACTATGGTCGAACATACTCTGTTTGTTTCAATCCTATGCATTATTTACCATTGTCAAAATTTTGTTTCAATACAATAGAAATCCTTTTAAAGGACCATGCAGGTCGAAATTTATCATTTCAATCTGGTACAGTGAACATAACACTTCATTTTCAACGGTCATGAAACATCGACAAACAGGTCGTGGAATACCCTATTTTGCTGGTCCTGTGTACCAACAGGGTCATGGTCTTGGGGGATTTTTTCGCGGTCTTTTTAGATATGCTCTACCTATATTAAAACCTGTTGCTAAAACTGTGGGACGTCAGGTATTGCGTACCGGAATGCAAGTTGCTGGTGACATGTTGGAAAATAAACCTATCAAGGAATCAGTTCGTGTAAGAATAAAACAGGCCAAAGAAAATTTACGTGACAAAGCAGAACAAAAAATTAACCAGTTGTTATCAGGTAATGGAAAAACAAAAAGAAAAAAAACAGTCAAAAGAAAAGCTATAAAAATAGGGCCTCCTTCGCTACAGTCACACTCGGCTAAACGTCGTAGACATAGAAAGGACATATTTGATTGAGCGACCATGTCTAACATTCATCCTTGCAGTCAACCATGTTGCACAAGCGATTTTGATTTGTTTTCAGTTCCTATGACACAAACTATAATTGAGCATACAGATAATGTAGAGTATCGACCTATATCTACTTTAACTTCAGGGGGACCTATAGAATTTCATATTCTAGGTGAAACTGGTGAATTTATTCATCCTGGATATCTTTATCTTTACGTAAAGTGTAAAATTACAAAATCTGATGGTGAGGATCTTGACGATTCAGACAATGTTGCACCTGTCAATAATTTTTTGCATTCTCTTTTCAATCAAGTTGATATTTCACTTAATGACAAACTGATCACATCGTGTTCAGGTTCATACCCCTACAGAGCATATTTTGAAACTTTATTGAATTTCTCTGATGACGCCAAAAAAACACATTTAACATCTTCGCTCTGGTTCAAAGATACACCTGGACAGTTTAACACTCTGGGAAATGGAAATACCGGATATACATCTCGTGCCCAGTTCGCTAAAAACAGTGCTACTTTTGACATGTATGGAAGAATACATGCAGATATTGTAGGACTGGACCGTGTTTTGCCCAATAAAGTGGGAATGCGCGTGAAACTTCATAGAAGTAAAGATTCCTTTTGTTTAATGAATGCTGAAAATTCGTCTTATCTTGTGCATTTAGAAGATGTGACTTTATGGGTTCGGAGAATAACTGTTTCTCCCGATATTGGAATGCAACTCAGTACTAGAATGGAGCGTGAAACAGCTAAATTACCTATCACAAGAGTAGAAACTCTTACTCACACCATTCCTCAAAATATAACTTCTTATAACATAGATAATCTATTTTTGGGTAATGTTCCAAAAGCTCTTGTTGTTGGCTTTGTTTCGAATGCTGCATACAATGGAAAAAACAACTTGAATCCATTTCATTTTGAACATTTCAACATTAACCGGCTACAGCTACAAGTCGGCTCCAAATTTTATCCCTCCACCCCTCTAACGCCAAATTTTTCAAAAAATAACTACATTCAAAGCTACTATACATTGTTTTCTGGAACTGGAATGTATTATTGTAATAGTGGAAATTGTATTGCTAGAAAAGATTATCCTCTAGGCTATACCCTCTTCGCGTTTATTCTTTCGCCTACAAATTCTTTGAATGACAATACATGGGACATGGTACGTGACTCGCCTGTTACTCTCAAAATACAATTTGCAAATTCTTTGACGTCATCTGTCACATGTGTTATTTACGCACAATTTGATTCGCTATTTCAGGTGGACAAAAACAGAAATATATATCCCGACTTTACAAAATAGATTTTAGTATCTTTGTGAGTGTTTGCCGGGATGAGATTTGTTATTCATTTCACTGCCTTCCAGGGCAATCAAAGTGAAATTATAGTCAAGGAGCTTGCACTTGTCAATATTGATAACTTTAGTTCTGACTCCTGGATATTTTTACCACCATTTCCGTACGGTGAATTAGAATCGACCTCTACCCAGTTAAACAATTATGCATCTCAAAATTCACATGGTCTTGAATGGAATCATGGGTATATAAAATACAATCAAATAGCCAACATACTGACATCCTACACAGAACATGCTACAGCGTTGTATGCTCATGGCATCGAGCGCTGTACCTTCCTGGGAGACCTTCTACATCGCACCATCATCAATTTAGAAGACTTGCTTTGTCCGAAGGCTTGCCTGCTTGGATTTCCAGCTGAAAATTGTTGTCATCCATCGCATAGATTCGTCGAATTTCGCTGTGCAGCAAAAGAGTGCAAAGTGTATGCCAAGTACATTCGTTGCTACGAACTAAGAGGCTACCAGTTAGGTGTCATCTCACCATATATACCAACGCCTAGTTTGAATAATATTTATTCAGATATACATACAGTTTGTTCCAGTGAAAAAACGCAAGAGCAAAAATATGTGGACTGACGACATAATTTATATTATACTTCAAGATTGTAAAACTGCTGTTCAATTCGTTGGTGTGTATGCTGATAACCAGTTACCGGTATCAGTAAAATTTCCAGCAGGTTTAATTATTAATACAAGCACAAGTGAAAATATTGATGGTCATTGGGTTGCTGTGTACATTAACAAAAATGGAATTGGTATATATTTCGACTCTTTTGGAGAACCACCCTCCGAAAATGTAAAACGTTTTCTCAACAGAAATACTTACCGTTGGATTTGGAACAATCAACAGATTCAACATTCAGAATCAGTGTTTTGTGGTGTATTTTGTATAATGTTTCTTTACTACTCTACCAATAATTACACAATATTGGATTTTGTCAATTTGTTCAGTAAAACAAACTTTGTAATCAACGACAACATTGTTTTAAATCAACTGAAAATATTGTTATGTTAAAATGTCTACATTTTTGTATATATTATTTTGGTGTTGTATGTACAATTGTAAATATATATATATATAGTAGAATAATAAAAATTATATTTCACATATTTGTTTTTGATTTTATACTTTAAAATATTCTTGGAATGAAACAACAAAATTCACAATTAAACTTTATTTTGCATTCATTAATATATACATAAAATTCATTTGCATAAAATCTCAACATATCTGAGATTTGTTATTTCATATTGAACCAAGTAACAAGTCTTTGAACATTTCTAAAAGCACAGCCTGATTGAGAAAATGGTTCGTTTGATGTATGGTAACAACAACATCCACCCTGATACATAACAAGATTTTTTAATGATGGACAGCGCCTTGTATCGAGATCGACAATATTGTCAATATTAAATACATTTTGAATCAACTTTGATTTTTCCAACCCTTTACAGTAAAATATTGTATTTTCCCTCTTTAGCTCACTAAAAAACACCTTCACATGTTTGATATTATAACCTTTCGGTTCTGCAAATAACAAACCATGGTGGTTATATGTTAACCACTTACATTGTTTGTAATCTAAGTCAAACTTTCCAATATCAACAAAAGCATGATATACAATTGTTAAATCTGTTGAGCAAACACAAATTTCACGAATTAGAAAACTATTGTCTTTACTTCTAAAACCTTGCACATCAATTATAAAAGCCATTTTTTTTCTTTAATGCAACTACTCACAGCAGAAATTGTCCCCGTGATGTATCTCGTTTTGATGTATACACCGAACTAAATTTTGCATTAAATCTCTCTCATCACTTAGAGTCCAAAGCAGCAAATAGGCGTCCGACTCTGTTTCAAGATCGTATTCAATCTCAGGGTGAGTATCCATAAAATGGTAGAAAATGTGATAAAAATTATCCGGCTCCCTAAGATAAGTTTTTAGGTTGGAAATCTTCCATGTAAAACAGCGTTCGCATTCGTCAGCACTTTCAACACTATCACACTCCAAATAATGCTTACTCAAGCACTGGTGAGCCAGTTGATTTGGTGCATTCGTAAAACAACCATCACAAATAACAGCATACTTAGGTACATAAGTATGTAGTCTTTTTAACAGACAATACTTGTCAATGAAGCCAGAAAAGCATCCACAACTTTCGAAAATAATATGTTCGATATCTTCTGTGTCAGCCAGAGCTGAAGCGTTGCGTATGTTCTGACTTGCCATAGTGATATAGTGGACATCTCACATCTTTTATATATATATATACACACTAGGAACTTTCCACATAACTGTCTCTCACAAATAACTTTCCAAGAAGAGAAAATTTTCAGGTCAATAAGCTCCCAACACCGTTACAAGTTGTCACAAATAACCTCCCAACACCATTACAACTTGAACTTTACCAAAATTCTCATCACTTGCTCAGTTTAGAAGTGATAACCTCCACACATACATCGCGAAAAAATAGTCCCAACTCACATTTCACTCTTTCACTTAAAAATTCAACACAATTATCAAATATCGGCAGTTCATGTCGCTCTACTTGATCTTTTATATTGGTAATATTCTGACAATTATGATCATTTGAATTATTAGTACAACCATAACAAGTATCCTTAATTGATCCAACACATAATGAAATATAAGACTCGTAATATTCACGTATTTGGGTCTGATATTCACAATACATTTTAGTTATCTTAGATATGCAATCAGACAATCGTAAAAGCTCTGTCCAGGTAGTTAACATCATTGTCATTGGTATTTCCGAATCAAAAATATCCACAAACTGAATAACTTTCTTATTGTACAATTTGCCAAAAGAAAGCATGTATTTTTCACCTAGCAACGCAGGCGACAAAACCAACTCTTCTTCACTAGATAAATAATTAGATATATTTCCCCCTAACTCCATCAGTGTACACCATTCTTCCATACACAACACAATTCCTTGGCTGTTGTGGCGAGCAATACGCACACACACAGAAAAATCGTTCTCCACATCAAATCCAACAGTTGCACTCTTGAATGCAGTTTTACTCAAAGGGTAACATACCTCCAACAAGTATTGCTTCCGTGGTTTCCATGTGGAAGAGGACTGGGCACCATTTTCCTCCATGCTGGTTCCAGAGAGCTGCTTTAGCATATTTAACTGCTGCTGCACATAACTATTCCCTTGAAAATTAAGTTTTCTTTTCGCATTCCAAACCTTTCCTCCCTGTAGAGATGCAGGTGCTACAGCTGACGTTGCAGTAACTCCTCCCGAACGTGTTGTTGCAGATTTGGACACTACAGATACTTCGGCACCACCAGATCTTTGCACTCTTCTTGACTTGGCAGAACCGCTTTTCTCCATCTTGCTCTTCTCTTTCCTGCTACTTCACGATGAACGTACTAACTGTACAGAACATGTGGTACTTTATATACACCAACCCACATCACTCCCATCAACGTCATAGATTTTTAAATAGCACATAACGGAACATCTTGAGCAGGAAATCTCTCTCTCTCTCTCTCTCTCTCTATCTATCTCTCTCTCTCGCTCTCTCTCTCTCTCTCCCCCTCTGTGTGTGTGTGTGTGTGTTCTCTCTTTCTTATGTCCTCTTTCTCCCTCTCTCTCTCTCTCTCTCCCTCTGTGTGTGTGTGTGTGTTCTCTCTTTCTTATGTCCTCTTTCTCCCTCTCTCTCTATCTATCTCTCTCTCTCGCTCTCTCTCTCTCTCCCCCCCTCTGTGTGTGTGTGTGTGTGTTCTCTCTTTCTTATGTCCTCTTTCTCCCTCTCTCTCTCTCTCTCTCTCCCTCTGTGTGTGTGTGTGTTCTCTCTTTCTTATGTCCTCTTTCTCCCTCTCTCTCTCTCTCTCTCTCTCTCTGTCTCTGTCTTTCTCTGTGTGTGTGTGTGTGTGTCTCTGTGTGTGTGTGTGTGCTCTTTCTGAATCTCGGTTTCTCTCTCTCTCTCTCTCCATCTTTATCTACCTCTCTATATTCCCCTCTTTTATCGCTCTCTCTCTTTATTCCCTTTCTTTGAGTAGCTTTCTTTGAGTGGCTGGTGACAATTAACTACTCACGATGTATGGTACTGAGAAAACAACAGTCCAGTCCAAGCGACACGTAAGGGAGCTTTCAGACTGCAGCTATACGTGTCTCTTGGAAATCAATATTAAAAAATAAACAATACCTTCCGAACGACAAATTGCAGATGTCGCTTGTCGCTCGGACTGGGCCGCTTTATCAATACCGTGCATTGTGTTGCCCCGGCCTGTTATTGGCGCAACCATGACTTGTGAATGGTTTGCTTTAGATCGAATGCTTCTGTGCGAAACACCGATATCGCTTGTCGCTCCCTTGTTGCTTGAAGTAAATTCGTGCAAGTGAAAGTGGCATGCCATATCATAGGTTTTCCCTAAATCGCTCAGGCGGAAAGGCGACGTTGAAAGCACATATATTTACTAGCATTTGTTATGTGTCATTACTTCTGCAGATTTGTTGGCAAAGATTCACTTAAGCATACTTTATAATATAATAATATCACTTGTTTTATAGAATTATATTTCCCTCACTTTTTCCATTTACAAAATAATTTAATATATCTAAACGTTCGTCGTGCGTGTACATGAGATACTTGTATGTACGTAGATTCTGTGGTACGTAGTGTGCTATACAACTGGCGGCCACAAAGACACGTCGTATTTTAATAATCTGCTTTGCAGTTGATCATCGGACGGATTCTAGACGTCCACTCCTTCATAGTAGAACTTTAACAAATATCTTTCTTGACTATCATCGCATAACTGATGAAAACAAGCGCTCGTATGCTGGTGAATCTGCACTGGCAACAACGGGGACTGGCCTAAACCGGAAGTTCCGGGGGGACCGGGCAAGACCTCGCCAATGTTTATGTTTACATTTTTAACACGGTCTATACTAAGTATATAATTTTGAGTATT